>NW_025052156.1:0-11067 GCF_019279795.1 Protopterus annectens | reverse complement strand
AGCCCCATGGCTGCACCTGTATCTGGTGATAGATTTCATTATTAAATACAAAAAAATATCAACAAGACAAAAGTGCAATAATTCAATCATATAATTAAAAAGGGGATGGTCACCCACAAAATGAAGCAGACCCTGTATACCATGGACACATTTGATACTAGTATAAAGGCTTTTAACATCTAATCTTACCCAACACATGTTTGTGAGTCATTTAAGTTCAGAGATCTTATCCAAAAAAAAATCAGAAGTATCTATGATATATGAAGGAAGTTTAATAACAAAAGGAAAAAGATACCCATGTAACAAAAGACCAATATTATGTAAAAAAATACTTACAGGCCAAAGCAATAGGATGGCCTGGGAGATTACATAGGCTCTTATGAACTTTAGGCAAGCAATAAAAACTAGTAATGCTACAACCATAAGTATTAAACTTTTTATGCACATCTTCTTTTGTGAAATGGCTCAACCTGTACTGTTTGTCCAAAAGTTTGTTATACTGTGCCAAAGCCTCATTGTAAATCTCAACTATATTTTTTCATAAACCATTTGCTCCTTCAAATGTTCATAACATATCTGCATATACTATTTGCATTGCATAACAGCTATTTTATTCCATTTATTTGCCGGCTTAAGTATCAGCTCATGCATTTTGCATAAATCCTTTAAAGCTTGCCATTTAGTTTTAGTCAAATTGTATATGAACTTTTATTTACATTGCATTAAATCTTCCAAAGCCTTTTCTACAACATAATTAAACATCACAGAAAATTGCTGTATGCAATCATTACTAAACAGAGGTAAGAAAAGGCTTTTATGGTTAATATGAGATGTATTTTATTTATTTATTTAACATTTGTTAACTGGGAAAGTCCAACTTGGAATGAAGCCAATTTTTAGAGGAGGCCCAGGGAGAAACACTCCTTATGCATGTTTTTGTAATGTTCTAGCAAACAATATGCATTGGTCTCAGACGCAATATAAATACACACATAAAATATAAAAAACATGGTCAATTAAATAACTAATCAAACAGTTAAGAATATTAAATTAGATATTTCCAGTTTACATTGTGAATTTAAACTAAAAAGTGTCAAAGTACCAAACTTTAAAATGCAAAGTTTTCTTATGTAACAATTTATCTTTAAGTAGAATGTTTTCCCCAAACATAACTCTCACCTGCTAAAGAATAGTAACCAGCAATAATGAAAAATCACTCTGACAGTATTGTTTTCTGTTAATTTTATATTTCAACATTCTATGTCTGTGATTTTTTCCATGCATACTTTTTCCCATTCTATTATCTTATCCCTTTAATACTATGGCTGGGTGTTAAGAAAGAATGATAAAGCAACGGTGCTGTGATAAGTAGCATGGTGATGAATAGTATAGTGATGAATAGTATAGTGATAAACAGCATAGTGATAAATAGCATTGTGATAAAGAGCATGGTGATAAACAGCATGGTGATAAATAGCATGGTGATGAATAGTATAGTGATGAATAGTATAGTGATAAACAGCATAGTGATAAATAGCATTGTGATAAAGAGCATGGTGATAAACAGCATTGCTGAAGTTGTGTCATATACCCTTATGAGGATTAGCCCCACACATGTATGGATAGATCCTGCACATACCAGGTACAGTACTGCATAGTAAAAGCCTGGCAGTCATGAATACTGCAATCACAATGTGTGCTGGTCCCACTTTAACAGATCATGTTACCAGACATCAACCACAAGCGGGTCGTATGTTCAACGCTATGCATGTTGAAGGATGCATGAAAGCACTGCTCACATGCCACACAGGCTCAACTTACAACCAATACAAGGGTTATGTATCAACATGCCCATCAGTTTTATTTTAACCATGGGAATGAACTGAGATAAGACAATGATCAGAATGAAGGAAGTGCATGCAGCTGAACATGCACAAGGACATGTGTCCAGAAAGGATGTTGTGCATCTGCAAAGATCAGAGAAGAGAATTTTGTGGCAGATATTTTGCAATATTTAACAAACACAAAGCCGGATTTTTGCCAGGTTAAAAATTTAACAGTACAGAGATAGCAGCATGTGATGCATGTCAGATGGTTGTTAATGCTAGTAGCATTAATAATAAAGTTCATTTGCTAGAAAGTTTGTTATATTCCCACAAGATTAATGGTGCTATTGTTTGTGAAACATGGTTAAAGAACTATGACTGGAAACCAGTTCTGTCAGGGCATATATGTTTTTACTGTAATAAATATTCTAACAAAAAATTGGGTGGATGTGTTATGATAGGGATTAAAGATAGTTATGAGCCCTACAATTATTAAATGTTCAGTGATAACACTAATACTATGGACTATGTAACTGTGACAATAAAGTCAACCCTGGAACATATAACAATTGTTGGATTGTATAGAGCACATACATGAAGTGCAGATGACCTTTAGGAATTCTTATATTTCCCACTGAAACACATCAGGGAAAAATAATAGTCACTGGGGAATCAAATCTACCAGAAACAGATTGGAATAATATTAATTAAACAACATTAGTAAGGAAATTATTCACAAAGTATGTTCAGGAACAACAATTGCTTCAGATTGTAAAAAAAAAAAAAAATAATAAAAAAAAATAAACAAATACCAGGAAATGGAACATACTAGACCTTTTTTCTATTCCTGAAGAACTTATTGTTACTTCATGTCAAGTTTTACCAGAGTTGATGTACAGTGATCATGGGGTTATAAAGGTTAATTATTTGCTAGATATTTCTGCCAAGCTGAAATCTAAACCAATGACCAGAAGATTAATTACAGATTATATGGAGGAAAAACAGTCACTGTGTAAAAGTAATTGGACGGATGCATTCAGTGGAAAAACTGTAGAAGGAATTTGAAAGTTATGAAAGATAATTTTTTTTTTAATTCAAAAAATAAAAAAAAATGTTTAACATCAGAATCTAGGCACTCAGTGTCAGGAGGATATATTTCCATAAGAACGAGATATTCAAGGTGAGAGACAAAAAATATAAGATATAGAAAAAAGGTCAAACTACAACTTTGAAATCTGAAATAAAGCATAGTGTGACACAAGATCAAGAAAAATTTGAAGAAAATGTATATGAAGATATTGAGCATAATACAAAGCTATTTTATAGATTTATAAGATGTGAAAGGAGTAAAGACATAAAAATTGATAAACTGTGTGTAGATTCTCGGTTAAAAATAGTAAACTTAAAAAACAACTATAAACGCTCCAATACCCACGGGTTATTCTTTAAGGGTTACCTATAGCCCCTATTTGCATTAAATGCTGTATTAGTTTTAAATTAGAGCTATTTCAGATGTCATTGACTGTCAGCTTTAGACCCTTAGAATAAAGTACAACACCGTAAATAGTAGGTGTTTGTTTGTGACGGTGCGCATCACCACAACACAAATAACACTAATACAAGCTTTACCCTCAAAACAGTTTCCACCACTTCAATCAAAAGCATGCTCTCCAAACTAAAAACCTTATCAACAGCAGCCGACCTACTCCCCAGCTATTTCTTGAAACTTACAGCAGATGCTATTGCTATCCCAGTCCCCACTCTCATAAACAGATCAATTGTTGAAAACTATGCGCCCAAACTCTGGAAAATATCCTATGTTACACCCATACATAAAGGTGGGACCTCCACTGAACTTAATAACTACAGACCCATTGCTTTACTCTCCCCCCTGGCCAAAATCCTAGAAAAATGCATCCATACCCAGATGCTAAACTATCTCCTAGACTGCAACATCCTGTCACCTACTCAGCATGGTTTCAGACCTGCCCATAGTACCACTACAGCTCTCCTCTGCTTCACAGACACAGTAAACCGTCTCAAAAATGAAGGCCTGCAAGTGTCAACTCTTTTTTTGGATATGTCCAAAGCATTTGACACAGTCTCACACCAAATCCTGCTAAACAAACTAAACCAATATCATCTAATTCCACTCTTACCTGGTTCCAAAGCTACTTAACTGACAGGTACCAAGCTGTGAAATGGGAAATTCTCTCTCCTCAGCTCCATAACTAGGAGTCCCACAGGGTTCTATCTTAGACTACTACTATTCACAGTCTTCACAAATGGTCTCCACACCCCACACAGCATGAATTATAATTCAGTATGACGACACACCAACGTACGTACAAAAACATTCTTGCACACCTCCTGAAGTCAAACTAACCAGCATTCTCTGGGAAGGTGTTGAAAAACTGCCCTTACCAAAGCCAACTTATCCTCAATCCAAAGAAAACTTGCTTAAGGATTATACCTTAGTTCTAACAAAACACCAACAGTCAATTCACTATCTACTCCACAAATGCTACTCCACTTCTCCAGTGCACAGGTAGCTAAGTTATTGGAATAACCGACCCCCACCCAAAATTTAAGATAGCTCATCTGAAATCAATCATTAAAAGCATATGCCAAACTGGGGTCACTCAATGTATCAAACCATTTACCAACAACACAAGATCGTTACTGCTCGCCTCCCCAACTTCTATCCACTACCTATGCATCTCCCATTCGATCAATCTCAACAAACTGAAATCCAAGCAAAATGGAAGTCAAGTTATAACAGAACGCTCACTTTGCTGCAAATTGCTCATATAGAAATTCATCATTGTACTGTTTTGAGACAGCTCCACTGGCTTGAACTGCCTTAACCTCCTAACCTACAATCAGCTCTGCTCTGTCATTCGATCTATTACCTAAATAAGTGTCCTGCCCCAAAAACCTAGTACAACATCACTCAGCCAAAGGCTCTCTAGATCATCATCAAGCAAACTACTACTAGAAGTCACCAACAGCGAAGGCTAGCTTTGGAGATGCAACCATATAGTAGTTTTGGTGGCTAAAATGGTTCCCGTCCTACATTCAAAACACATAATCCAAAGCCTCTCTTTAAAACCCTACTGTAAGCAACATTCAAGTGTGCTGGCAGCGCCATGATTGCTCCCTCAGGCTATGAAAGCGGATAACATATATACATACTAAATTAGAGCAATTGATAATAGTTTTTCAATCTATCATAAACATCATTAATCTACAATGTATAAAATTGTACTGTGTCCTATGTATGTATTCTCACTCTACGCTCCAGAAAGTTCAGCTAAAAGCACAAATC
Source organism: Protopterus annectens (assembly GCF_019279795.1). Classification (NCBI taxonomy): domain Eukaryota; kingdom Metazoa; phylum Chordata; order Ceratodontiformes; family Protopteridae; genus Protopterus; species Protopterus annectens. Next base: position 5,913 of record NW_025052156.1, on the reverse strand, counting down.
TATTATTTAATTTTTATTTTTAAAATTAATATTTTTGATTGTTCTCCACTGTAACTGTTTCTGTGCCGCATACCACTGTAAAAACATGTCTTTGTAATTTGTGTGTATACTGGATTATGTCTAAATAACTAAATGTGTCTGTAATTTTTCTTTGGTGGAGTTTTTCCCCGGGCCTCTGCTGAAAAGGGCCTTTTCGGCTCAGCTGGGCCAGACACCCCCGCAATAAATGTTAAATAAATAAATAAATAAATAAAAATGTTATAGTTTTTAAATCAATGCTGAATTAGATGTCATTGATTGTTGATGTCTAGTCAAGTTGTTGCTAGTCAAGCCGCTATTTGTGTCAAATGCTGTGATAGTTTTAAATTAGTGCTATTTTAGATGTCATTGTCTATTAGCTTCAGACCCTTTAAATAAAGAACAACACTGTAAATAGTAGGTGTTTGATTGTGATGGTGCGCATCACCACTACTTATTTTATTTTTATTTTATTTCATTTTCTTTGGATTCTAAATTGTCAAAATTGTGAGTTTGATTTCTTATCATTTTAGATTTAATGCTAACAGATTTATTGTTAGATTCCTAAAAATAGTTAGGTCAGTTCATATACACTTAATTGTTTTAACATTTGTAGGAATGCTGGTTTTCAGTCCGACATTAATTAAATGAACATGTGATTTTCAAATCCAGTACTTAAGGTAAATAGTTAGAGTGAAATATTACTGTTTTATTTGTCTTTCTGAAGAAAGTTGGAGTGTGTCCACAAAAAGCTAACATTGTGCTTAAAATAAATTTAGTTCATTTTTGAATCTATGGACTGCAGGCCTTCACAATTCAGAATAAATCATGGGTATTGAAGCCTTTATAGTTGTTGTTTTGATTCTAAAATTTATTCTCAGACACAACATATTATAGCTATATCTTTACAAAATCTTATGCAAAAACTGTTTGGCTGTACAAAGGGGGTATTGTTGTCCTAGTGGCTTCCCAGGTAACCTTAGATACGGAAATCAAATTGTATTATATTGAAAATAAACTATGTACAGATCCAAATAAAAGCAAATGGAGGAGATAATTAATAATGACCTGAGAACACTTCAGCAATAATAGAAAATTATTATATTTATTATTATTTAATAGGTCGTATAGATATGGGGAGATTCCTCGCGACTGAGATATGGACCATGAAACCTGTCTTTTCTAGGGACATGGGATTAGGACAAACCCAGAGTAATAATATATACAGACCTTTTAAGTGTTACTTTTTGTTTTGTGGAAAAATAGGAAAGGTAATATTGGATAAGTTATTGTCAGAACTGAAAAGCTTTGGGACTTGAAACTATACACTAGCATGCATATGTTAAAATAGACGGCTACTACCTGTAACATGATGTTCAATATCAATAAGAAACGTTATGAATGAAAAAAAATTATGCTGTGATATAATTTATATAGACTGACTTCTTGCAGCACTTGACAGGTTCATACACAAAACACTGATTAATAAATTAGAAAGATGGTATTGATGTACTTGATAAGACGGGATACCTTGCATGGCTTACAAATAGACATAACAAGTGAACAGTACAACAGTTGGACAGGTGAAATTACTTTGGTTACAATGAGGTGTGCCATAGGGCTCTGTCTTAGGCCCATACTTGTTTAGATTGTATCTTTTCTTATCTTTTCATCTGAAGTGTTCTACAGTTTGTAAAAAGGGTTGGTGATGACTTGAAGCTGGGCAAACTGATTACATATATTATGTCATATAATGTTCGCAAAAGAATCCTTGGCTAAAATGCACATTTAATAAAGTGAATAATATGGTGATAAAATGCATTAAAATCCAAGCATATATGGATGTAAGAGACATACATTGAAAAATATTTAATACTGCAATAAGTATTTCTTGAAATACCTTTTAGATTTCTAGTTAAACTGTCTAAAGTTTCTTAAATATTAAACTATTGTGGAATACTCATATCAATTTTAATCAACGGTTTTGTATTATTTTCAATTTGTTATAATTATTTAAACTCCAAATGTTTTTTATTTTCTCTTTACAGATTGTAAAATTATTGTTCTTAAATATTTTGTAATAATCCAAAGCTTTTCCCTGGCCTCTGTTGAAAATGTCCTTTTACCTAGTTGGACTTTCCAGTAATCAAACAGCACAAACAAATAAAAATAATCATTGAAATTGTAGCTTATAGGTGAGCTAGGTATATGGGTGATCCAGCTTTTACCTTTCTGAATCAGATCAACCAATTGGTTAAAGTAGTTATAAAGCTATATATGTTACAAAAGATTTATAAAAATCTAGGAGATTAGAAATGATGAAGTCATTGTTTGTTAGTTAAGTATTAAACCCAAAACTTCAGTGGGTTGGCTGGAACAATATTATGGAAACCTTATAAGAAAACAAGTGTGAGTAAACTGGAAAGAGTACAGTGCAAATATACCAAGGGCAACCTTGGATGTGAAAATTTAAGTTTTTATGCAAGACTAAACTATCTGATATTGTGCAGTGCCTCATATAGATATTTAAAAAGAGGCCTTATTCAGATATACAGGGCATTTAGAGACAGCTGCTTCTGGGAATGTTTGTGGTTATCAAAAAGTAGTAGAGAATCATCAGACAACCTGTGCAGAAGATTCTGTAGGAATGAGAAGTGTACTAATTAGTTGTTTGAGAGAGCAGCTGATGCATGGAAAAGACTACCAAATTACATTAAAGCAAGTACTAGTTTAGATATTTTTAAGAACAGCCTGGGCACTTATCATGGGAACAACTGTTTTGGTTTATTGGCAGGCTAGATGGGCATTAACGTCTGTGCTTGGAATATTAGCATGTATGTATGTAAAGGGAAGAGTGGTATAGCTGTGGGTGAAGCACGGTGTTATTTTATATGAACTGGTGCCCTTTTTTACTTTTTGAGAAGAAGGGTGGAGAGGATGGAAGTATGGGGAGGTTCCAGGTAGGACGACAGGTAGAGAGATGACATCAGGGGCAAAAGCACAAACATGTAATACAGACAATGACAAACAGTAAGCAGAGCCACGTGTACTGATTTTGGGATTCCAAGCCTCTTCATTATCTAGTGCCCCATCGTCCTTTAAAGTGTGGAACAGAAAAAAAAACAGCAGATAAAGCTACTTATTTTTTAATAAAATGCAAACCCTTGGCTTGCTACATCTTAAAACACTTTACAAACACATGAAGCACTAAAATACTTCAGTCCTGATCTCAAATATACTCAATGACATTCATTTCTAAATGCTGGTAATGTACTACCAACAAATCGCCTTCTTATAACTGCACCCCTAATACTTTGCAGCCCGGGTTTCAGCCCCTTCACCCTTCCCTAGTTACATCTCTGCAGTGGAGGTGTTGATACAAATACAAATGGGGGACCACAAAAGAGAGACATAGGACATAGGGTGGACAACCAGTGATGAGGAAGAATGGACAACAAAAAAGGGAGGGCAAGTGAAACAAAAGGAAAAGGAACACCATAAAGGGGATATGGTGGGCTTAAGATTGCCTGCCTGACTTCCAAACCATGCCTGAGGGGTGTCCAGTTAGATGTCATTTATTTCAGTAGCTGACATTGTGCAAATGTCTTGCTTCTAGTATCCCAAGGTCAGTGTTACATGGCTCTACCAGTCAGTTGCTGTGTCTGCAGTGCAATGGGCACACACTGGGCTATAGACACTGGTGAGATAGGCAGTAGATTAGGGTCCTGGGTCATAGGTACCATTGTCTGGGACATTATCACAGTAATTATGTTATTGTTCTAGGCAGTACTTACCACAAGGGTGTTGGGGAAGCTGAGTTAACAGGTTTGGCAGAATATCCAGAAGATCTCTTTCACCTAAATAGCACCACTGGCAAAACAAACACCTATTCTAGAGACTGCTAGTACCATATCAACAGTACCAGATGGAGTGACACACACCTAACCCAATATACCCCCATTTGTGGAATGGGCTGCCCTTACCTATCAAACAGAATACTTTATTAGCAACCTTTAAAACCATTCTGGATAACTGATTGGGTGACTGGACATTTTTTACCAGGATATCTTGAGAAAGTCTGCTTTGTAGGGGAACATTGTTCGATTCCTACCCATATTGAGTGATGTGGCTGAACTTCTTGAATAAAAACCTACAAACGTTTGAGAAAAAAGTCATCGAGCACAAGGTGAGGCAGAAAATGTTATGGCAAATAAATGATGCAAATGGATATGACCGGTCAATGCTGCACTGACATGATGCTCCATGTGAGCAATAGGGCTGAAGGCAGCCACAGATAGGGTTACCACTGAGTCCAGTCCCACAACTGAGGACCAGCTAACAGAGAATGAGTAGTTCTGTATAGTCCACAGTGGAGAAAATGACAGGACACTTATTCTTGAAAGTGGGTTATATGTGGGAGCTGGACTGGGCAGGACTGTCTGGGTGTCTATAGGGAATGCATAGGTGAGTATATGCAAATGATTGTCACATAAGACATTACTGGCATTACAGTCTAGTGTACTAAGATGGGACTATATGCATTGCTGTCACCTAGGAACATCTTGGCCACAACTGCGAATGCCTGCAGCATGTTACAACTGCCCATGTAGTTTGACATGCCAATGTAATCAGACTTTGCTTAGCACCTCTGTACACTGTACTCACACATGTTATTATATGTGTGTCACCCAGGGACATCAGACCTGCAATGAACATGTCCTGAACAGACTAGTATGTATATCATCATCATCATCAACAACCCATTTTTCCCATTTCCTATTATGGGGTTGGAGTGTCGTGTCATCTGTCACCATCTCTCTCTATTCACACTCCAGCCTTCCTCGATATTCATGCCTGACTATTGCAGGTATTCTCTCACACAATCCATCCAACTCTTTCCTGGATGCCATTATTTCTTATTGCCTTCCTGCCTGTCCCATATCTTCTTCAACAGATTGTCTTCTGCTTTTTTACACAGGTGCCTGAACCATTGCAATCTGTTCTCTTTCACATTTTCTGCAATGGGAACTACTTTGGCTTCTGCTCTTATGTCCTCAATTCTTCATCTGTCCCACAGTGTGCATCCTACCACCCATCTCAGGCACTTAATTTCCATCACCTCTAAGTTTTTCAGTTGTTCTGACTTCACTGTTTCTGTACCATACAGTAGTACTGGTCGCACCACAGTTTTGCACAGCTTACTTTTCAGCTTCTTTGGCATTGTTTTGTCATATATTACACATGATACTCTGTGCCAGTTGTTTGCAGCCCCTCTGATTCTGATGTATGTGTCATATAGCTACCTACCTTATACATAGTAGTGGCTAGTTACACATGTACTGGCTTATTCAGTGAAAAGTTACCGGTGTGCCTTCATAAGTTCCACTCAGAGAAGGTCTATCAGTATAGGCCTGCACCTGCCTGAAGTCAGAACTGTATAAAGAGGCTGACAATGATGGCATTGTGCAAGGGTACAGCCTGAATACACAGTGACAATAGCAATAGTGGTAACACTGGAGAGAATATTCCTCTGCTCCATAGCTATGAGGACAGTGGAGGTCAGTGATGCACCTCCTGGGTCACCTGTGTTTTATGAAAGATGTCTTGTCCAAGTGCATCTCCATGTGGTAGACATGTAGCAGAAGCACAGTCAACATCCAGCGAATGGGTTTGACTGGTGAGACAATGGTGCATGAGCTATTATCTGTAATGTGTTCTGCAGAGGAAGTATTATGTGTAGCGTCCTTGTGTTTGTGCATCCTTGTGTTTGTGTTTGGGAGGTCTCTGGTGTTTAGCATGTTTCTGGTGAGGACCTCCACATATATAGGTATGTGTGATGTGGGTTTGGGTGGACTAGGAGGTGATGTGTGCATGCTGGCAACCCTCTCATTGTCA
>NW_025052155.1:0-11287 GCF_019279795.1 Protopterus annectens | reverse complement strand
GGGCCTATTGTGACATCATCCTTGGTGATGGTAGGATGCTGTTCAGTGCTAGGCTCATAGCTTCTGGTATTGTGTCATTATCCTTGGAGATGGTTGGATGCTGCACAGTGCCAGGCACTTACCTGCTGGTATTGTGGCATCATCTTTGGAAAGGGTAGAATATTTCTCAGTGCCAGGCTTGTACCTGCTATTATTGTGGCATCATCCTTGGAGATGGTAGGATGCTGCTCAGTACTAGTCTCGTACCTGCTGGTATTGTTGCATCATCATTTGAGATGGTAGAATGCTGCTCAGTGTTTGGCTAGTACCTGCAGATATTGTGGCATCATCCTTGGAGTTGGTAGGATGCTACTCATTGGAAGGCATGTACCTGCTGGTATAGTGGCATCATCCTTGGAGATGGTAGGATGCTGCTCAGTACCAGGCTCATACCTGCTGGCATCATGCCATCATCCTTGGAGATGGTAGAAAGTTTCTCAGTACCGGGTTTGTACCTGCTAGTATTCTGCCATCATCCTTGGAGATGATAGAATGCTGCTCAGTGCCAGGCTCATACCTGCTGGTATTGTGGCATCATCCTTGGAGATGGTAGGATGCTACTCAGTGGAAGGCATGTACCTGCTGGTATAGTGGCATCATCCTTGGAGATGGTAGGATGCTGCTCAGTACCAGGCTCATACCTGCTGGCATTATGCCATCATCCTTGGAGATGGTAGAATGTTTCTCAGTACCGGGTTTGTACCTGCTGGTATTTTAATATCATCCTTGGAGATGGTGAATGCTGCTCATTTCCAGGCTCATACCTGCTGGTATTGTGGCATCATCCTTGGAGATGGTAGAATGCTGCTCAGTGCCAGGGTTGTACCTGCTGGTATTCTGGCATTATCCTTGGAGATGTAAGGATGCTGCTCAGTGCCAGGCTCACACCTGCTGGTATTGTGACATAATCAGTGGACATGGTAGAATGCTGCTCAGTGCCAAGCTCATACATGCTGGAGTTGTGGCATCATTCTTGTGCTGGTAGAATACTGCTCAGTGGCAGGCTTGTACCTGCTGGTATTGTGGCATATTCTTTGGAGGTGGTAGGATGCTGCTCAGTGCTAGGCTCATACCTGCTGGTATTGTGTCATAATCCTTTGAGATGGTAGAATGCTGCTCAGTGCAAGGCTTGTACCTACTGTTGTTGTGGCATCATCCTTGGAGATGGTAGAATGCTGCTCATTGCCAGGATCGTACCTGCTAGTATTGTGGCATCATCCTTGGAGATGGTAGAATGCTGCTCAGTGACAGGCTTGCGCCTGCTAGTATTGTGGCATCGTCCTTGGAGATGGTAGAATGCTGCTCAGTGCCAGGCTCGTACCTGCTGGTTTTGTGGCATCATCCTTGGAGATGGTAGGTTGCTACTCAGTGGAAGGCACGTACCTGCTGGTATAGTGGCATCATCCTTGGAGATGGTAGGATGCTGCTCAGTACCAGGCTCATACCTGCTGGCATTATGCCATCATCCTTGGAGATGGTAGAATGTTTCTCAGTACCGGGTTTGTACCTGCTGGTATTGTGGCATCATCCTTGGAGATGGTAGAATGCTGCTCAGTGCCAGGCTCATACCTGCTGGCATTATGCCATCATCCTTGGAGATGGTAGAATGTTTCTCAGTGCCGGGCTTGTACCTGCTGGTATTTTAATATCATCCTTGGAGATGGTGAATGCTGCTCATTTCCAGGCTCATACCTGCTGGTATTGTGGCATCATCCTTGGAGATGGTAGAATGCTGCTCAGTGCCAGGGTTGTACCTGCTGGTATTCTGGCATTATCCTTGGAGATGTAAGGATGCTGCTCAGTGCCAGGCTCACACCTGCTGGTATTGTGACATAATCCGTGGACATGGTAGAATGCTGCTCAGTGCTAGGCTCATAACTGCTGGTATTGTGGCATCATCCTTTGAGATGGTAGAATGCTGCTCAGTGCCAGGCTCATACCTGCTGGAATTGTGGCATCATTCTTGTGATGGTAGAATACTGCTCAGTGCCAGGCTCGTACCTGCTGGTATTGTGGCATATTCTTTGGAGGTGGTAGGATGCTGCTCAGTGCTAGGCTCATACCTGCTGGTATTGTGTCATAATCCTTTGAAATGGTAGAATGCTGCTCAGTGCAAGGCTTGTACCTACTGTTGTTGTGGCATCATCCTTGGAGATGGTAGGATGCTGCTCAATGCCAGGCTTGTACCTGCTGGTATTGTGGTATCATCCTTGGAGATGTTTAGGATGGTGATCAGTGCCAGGCTCGTACCTGCTGGTATTGTGACATCATCGTTTGAGATGGTAGAATGCTGCTGAATGCCAGGCACGTACCTGCTGGTATTGTGACATCATCCTTGGTGATGGTAGGATGCTGTTCAGTGCTAGGCTCATAGCTTCTGGTATTGTGTCATTATCCTTGGAAATGGTTGGATGCTGTACAGCGCCAAGCACTTACCTGCTGGTATTGTGGCATCATCTTTGGAGAGGGTAGAATGCTGATCAGTGCCAGGCTCATACCTGCTGGTATTGTGGCATGAACCTTGGAGGTGGTAGGATGCTGCTCAGTGCTAGGCTCATGCATGCCTGCATTGTGACATCATCCATCAAGATGGTTGAATGCTGCTCAGTGTTAGCCTCACTTTTTCTGGTATTGTGGCATCATCCTTGGAGATGGTAGAATGCTGCTCAGTGCAAGGCTCATACCTCCTGGTATTGTGGCATTAATGTTTGAGTCAGTAGGATGCTGCTCAGTGCTAGGCTCGTACCTGCTGGTATTGTGGCATCATCCTTGGAGATCTGAGAATGTTGCTCAGTGCCACGTTCGTACCTGCTGGTATTGTGACAGCATCCTTGGAGATGGTAGGATGCTGCTCAATGCCAGGCTTGTACCTGCTGGTATTGTGGTATCATCCTTGGAGATGTTAGGATGCTGCTCAGTGCCAGGCTCGTAACTGCTGGTATTGTGACATCATCCTTGGTGATGGTAAGATGCTGTTCAGTGCTAGGCTCATACCTTCTGGTATTGCGTCATCATCCTTGGAGATGGTTGGATGCTGCTCAGTGCCAGGAACTTACCTGCTGGTATTGTAGTATCATCCTTGGAGATGGTAGGATGCTGCTCAGTGCCAGGCTCATTCCTGCTGGTATTGTGGCATCATCCTTGGAGATGGTGGAATGCTGTTAAGTGCCAGGCTTGTACCTGCTAGTATTGTGTCATCGTCCTTGGAGATGGTAGAATGCTGCTCAGTTACGGGCTCATACCTGCTGGTATTGTGTCATCATTCTTGGAGATGGTAGGTTGCTGCTCATTGCCAGGCTCGTACCTGCTAGTATTGTGGCATCATCCTTGGAGATGGTAGAATGCTGCTCAGTGCCAGGCTTGCACCTGCTAGTATTGTGTCATCATCCTTGGAGATGGTAGAATGCTGCTCAGTGCCAGGCTCGTACCTGCTGGTATTGTGGCATCATCCTTGGAGATGGTAGGATGCTACTCAGTGCAAGGCACGTACCTGCTGGTATAGTGGCATCATCCCTGGAGATGGTAGGATGCTGCTCAGTGCCAGGCTCATACCTGCTGGCATTGTGCCATCATCCTTGGAGATGGTAGAATGTTTCTCAGTGCCGGGCTTGTACCTGCTGGTATTGTGGCATCATCCTTGGAGATGGTAGAATGCTGCTCAGTGCCAGGCTTGTACCTGCTGGTATTGTGGCATCATCCTTGGAGATGGTAGGATGCTGCTCAGTGCTAGTCTTGTACCTGCTGGTATTGTTGCATCATCCTTCGAGATGGTAGAATGCAGCTCAGTGCCAGGCTCATACCTGCTGGAATTGTGGCATCATTCTTGTGATGGTAGAATACTGCTCAGTGCCAGGCTCGTACCTGCTGGTATTGTGGCATATTCCTTGGAGGTGGTAGGATGCTGCTCAGTGCTAGGCTCATACCTGCTGGTATTGTGGCATCATCCTTGGAGATGGTAGGATGCAGCTCACTGCTAGGCTCATACCTGCTGGTATTGTGTCATAATCCTTTGAGATGGTAGAATGCTGCTCAGTGCAAGGCTTGTACCTACTGTTATTGTGGCATCATTCTTGGAGATGGTAGGATGCTGCTCAATGCCAGGCTTGTACCTGCTGGTATTGTGGTATCATCCTTGGAGATGTTTAGGATGCTGCTCAGTGCCAGGCTTGTACCTGCTGGTATTGTGACATCATCCTCGGTGATGGTAGGATGCTGTTCAGTGCTAGGCTCATAGCTTCTGGTATTGTGTCATTATCTTTGGAGATGGTTGGATGCTGCACAGTGCCAGGCACTTACCTGCTGGTATTGTGGCATCATCTTTGGAGAGGGTAGAATGCTGATCAGTGCAAGGCTTGTACCTGCTGGTATTGTGGCATGAACCTTGGAGGTGATGGGATGCTGCTCAGTGCTAGGTTCGTGCATGCCTGTATTGTGGCATCATCCATCAAGATGGTTGAATGCTGCTCAGTGTTAGCCTCACTCCTTCTGGTATTGTGGCATCATCCTTGGAGATGGTAGAATGCTGCTCAGTGCAAGGCTCATACCTTCTGGTATTGTGGCATTAATGTTTGAGTCAGTAGGATGCTGCTCAGTGCTAGGCTCGTACCTGCTTGTATTGTGGCATCATCCTTGGAGATCTGAGAATGCTGCTCAGTGCTATGTTCATACCTGCTAGTATTGTGGCATCATCCTTGGAGATGGTAGAATGCTGCTCAGTGCCAGGCTCGTACCTGCTGGTATTGTGACAGCATCCTTGGAGATGGTAGAATGCTGCTCAGTGCCAGGCTTGTACCTGCTGGTATTGTGGCATTATCCTTGGAGATGTAGGAATGCTGCTCAGTGCCAGGCTCACACCTGCTGGTATTGTGACATCATCCATGGACATGGTAGAATGCTGCTCAGTGCTAGGCTCATACCTGCTGGTATTGTGGCATCATCCTTTGAGATGATAGAATGCAGCTCAGTATCAGGCTCATACCTGCTGGAATTGTGGCATCATTCTTGTGATGGTAGAATACTGCTCAGTGCCAGGCTCGTACCTGCTGGTATTGTGGCATATTCCTTGGAGGTGGTAGGATGCTGCTCAGTGCTAGGCTCATACCTGCTGGTATTGTGGCATCATCCTTGGAGATGGTAGGATGCAGCTCAGTGCTAGGCTCGTACCTGCTGGTATTGTGTCATAATCCTTTGAGATGGTAGAATGCTGCTCAGTGCAAGGCTTGTACCTACTGTTATTGTGGCATCATCCTTGGAGATGGTAGGATGCTGCTCAATGCCAGGCTTGTACCTGCTGGTATTGTGGTATCATCCTTGGAGATGTTTAGGATGCTGCTCAGTGCCAGGCTCGTACCTGCTGGTATTGTGACATCATCCTTGGTGATGGTAGGATGCTGTTCAGTGCTAGGCTCATAGCTTCTGGTATTGTGTCATTATCCTTGGAGATGGTTGGATGCTGCACAGTGCCAGGCACTTACCTGCTGGTATTGTGGCATCATCTTTGGGGAGGGTAGAATATTTCTCATTGCCAGGCTTGTACCTGCTGGTATTGTGGCATCATCCTTGGAGATGGTAGGATGCTGCTCAGTACTAGTCTCGTACCTGCTGGTATTGTTGCATCATCCTTTGAGATGGTAGAATGCTGCTCAGTGCTAGGCTAGTACCTGCAGATATTGTGGCATCATCCTTGGAGTTGGTAGGATGCTGCTCAGTGCAAGGCTCGTACCTGCTGGTATTGTGGCATCATCCTTGGAGATGGTAGAATGCTGCTCAGTGCCAGGCTCTTCCTGCTGGTATTGTGGCATCATATTTGTAGATGGTAGAATGCTGATCAGTGCTACCTGCGTGGCATCATCCTTGGAGATGGGATGCTGCTCAGTGCCGTGGCATCATCCTCGGTGATGGTAGGATGCTGTTCAGTGCGATGGTTGGATGTTGGAAGGCCTGTGACCTGCTGGGATTGTGGTGGCATGAAACCTTGGAGGTGATGGGAATGCTGCTCAAGCTAGGCGGGTGCGGTAATGCTGGTACTGATCAGTGCCAGGCTCTTACCTGCTGGTATTGTGGCATCATCCTTGGAGGTGGTAGGATGCAGCTCAGTGCTAGGCTCATACATGCTGGTATTACCTGCTGGTATTGTGGCATCATCCTTGGAGATGGTAGAATGCTGCTCAGTGCCAGGCTCTACCTGCTGGTATTGTGGCATCATCCTTGGAGATGGTAGGATGTTGCTCAGTGCTAGGCTCGTACCTGCTGGCATTGTGGCATCAGCCTTGGAGATGGTAGAATGCTGCTCAGTGCATGGCTCATACCTCCTGGTATAGTGGCATCATCCACTGAGTTGGTAGGATGCTTCTCAGTGCTAGGCTCCTACCTGCTGGCATTGTGGCATCATCCTTGGAGATGGTTGAATGCTGCTCAGTGCAAGGCTCATACCCCTTGGTATTGTGGCATCATCCTTTGAGTTGGTAGGATGCTGCTCAGTGCTAGGCTAATACCTGCTGGTATTGTGGCATCATCCTTGGAGATGGTAGAAAGCTGCTCAGTGCTAGGTTCATACCTGCTGGTATTGTGGCATCATCCTTGGAGATGGTAAAATGCTGCTCAGTGCCAGGCTCATACCTGCTGGTTTTGTGACATCATCATTGGAGATGGTAGGATGTTTCTCAGTGCCGGGCTTGTACCTGCTGGTATTGCAGTATCATCCTTGCAGATGTTAGGATGCTGCTCAGTGCCAGGCACGTACCTGCCTGGTATTGTGGCATCACCATTGGTGATGGTAGGATGCATTTTAGTACTAGGCTCATACCTTCTGGTATTGTGTCATCATCCTTGGAGATGGTTGGATGCTGCTCAGTGCCAGGCACTTACCTGCTGGTATTGTAATATCATCCTTGGAGATGGTAGGATGCTGCTCAGTGCCAGGCTCATACCTGCTGTTATTGTGGCATCATCCTTGGATATGGCAGAATGCTGGTCAGTGCCAGGCTTGTACCTGCTAGTACTGTGTCATCGTCCTTGGACATGGTAGAATGCTACTCAGTTATGGGCTCATACCTGCTGGTATTGCGTCTTCACTCTTGGAGATGGTAGGTTGCTGCTCAGTGCCAGGCTCGTACATGTATACATGTATACATGTCTGAAGATTGCGCATGTCCACCTGTATACATGTCTAATGTTTGCTCTTGTCCACCTGTATACATGTCTGATGTTTGCTCATGTCCACCTGTATACATGCCTAAAGTTTGCTCGTGTCCACCTGTATACATGTCTGATCTTTGCTGGCATCCACCTGTATACGTCTGATGTTTGCTCGTGTCTAAAAGTATACATGTCTGATGTTTGCTCATGTCCACCTGTATACATGTCTGATGTTTGCTCGCATCCACTTTTATACATCTGATGTTTGCTCGCGTACACCTATATACATGTCTGATGTTTTCTCATGTCCACCTGTATACGTCTGATGTTTTCACGTGGTTACCTGTGTACATGTCTGATGTTTGCTCGTGTCCACCTGTATACATGTCCGATGTTTGCTCGTGTCCACCTGTATACAAGTCTGATCTTTGCTTGCATTCACCTGTATACTTCAGATGTTTGCTCGTGTTCACAAGTATGCATGTCTGATATTTGCTCATATCCACATGTATACATGTCTGATGTTTGCTCATGTTCATCTGTATACATGTCTGATGTTTGCATGTCCACCTGTATACATGTCTGATGTTTGCTCGTGTCCACCTGTATACATGTCTGATCTTTGCTTGCATCCACCTGTATATGTCTGATGTTTGCTCATGTCCACCAGTATACATGTCTGATATTTGCTCATGTCCACCTGTATACATCTGATGTTTGCTCGCATCCACCTGTATATGTCTGATGTTTGCTCGTGTCCACCAGTATACATGTCTGATGTTTGCTCATGTCCACCTGTATACATGTCTGACATTTGCTCACATACACCTGTATACATGTCTGATGTTTGCTTGTGTCCACCTGTATATGTCTGATGTTTGCTTGCATACACCTGTATACATGTCTGATGTTTGCTCGTGTCCACCTGTATACATGTCTGATGTTTGCTCATGTCCACCTGTATACATGTCTGATGTTTGCTCGTGTCCACCTGTATACATGTCTGATGTTTGCTCGTGTCCACCTGTATACATGTCTGATGTTTGCTTGCATACACCTGTATATGTCTGATGTTTGCTCGTGTCCACCTGTATACATGTCTGATATTTGCTCATGTCCACCTGTATACGTCTGATGTTTGCTCATGTCCACCTGTATACATGTCTGAAGATTGTGCATGTCCACCTGTATACATGTCTGATGTTTGCTCATGTCCACCTGTATACATGTCTGATGTTTGCTTGCATCCACCTGTATACATGTCTGATGTTTGCTCGTGTCCACCTGTATACATGTCTGATGTTTGCTCATGTCCACCTGTATACATCTGATGTTTGCTCACATCCACCTGTGTATGTCTGATGTTTGCTCGTGTCCACCTGTATACATGTCTGATGTTTGCTCATGTCCACCTGTATACATGTCTGATGTTTGCTCATGTCCACCTGTATACATGTCTGATGTTTGCTTGTGTCCACCTGTATACATAAGATAAGATAAATGTGAACCACAGAATCCAAGTAGCAGGCACCAATCCACGTAGCTTGAACAGATGTACGAACACTAGATTCTAGTAATAAAAATGTTTATTATATCCAACTGCTTACAACAACGACAGTGTTGACAACTGGTTAAGCGCTTTCATCTGATGACAACAGACTTCCTCAGAACCACTTTAATTCACATAATAAGCTCAATTTATACCAGAATATGGCGCCAAAAACCCATGTAATTACTAATTAATGAATATACTGAATAAATATCATTTATATTATAAAAGCTATATATATATATATGTGACATTGTAAATACAAATATTAATATCTCCAAATATATGAATATAAGTATGTAAAAAGTATATACAATGTGTTCATCAAAATAAAATGTAATGTATAAAATGTAATGTGTAATATGACACTCTGAGATAATGAATAATTATAAAAAAACACATATATATCTAAACCCATCATTGAACAGTAGATGTCAAAGGCATGATGGGATGCACTTAACATTATATATTTATCTATACAATATTTAAACAATATTTAAAATGTAAATGTACATTATAAAGGCAATATTCTAAAAGTCTAAAAAATCTTAATTCATTGTTAAAAATGGTTTTAAACTAATATATTCATTAATTCCTGGATATGTTGCGGCGTCAAAAATAATCTGCCACTTACTTTCCAGTAGACTAAGGTATGTTTTCCAATTACCAATATCCAATGACATCTCGACTTTATCTATAATAGCAAACTTAAATGTGTGCTCTTTCCCCTTATCTATCACATGTTTGCTAAGGGCATTTTTTGTATCCCCCTTCTCGATTTTATATGTATGTTCATAGATACGTGTTTTTAACCTTCTTTCGGTCTTTCCTACATAATATACTGGACAACAGGTACATGTAGCAAGATACACCACCCTCTGTGTATTACAATTCCCTACTTGGCATCTACACTTACTTTTGATACTATTGTGTAAATAAATGATCTTATTCTCATTTATATATTTACACTGTCGACATGTACCGCATTTTCCAGTACCCCTTTTTGTTATTGCTAATGTTATTTTTATATGCTCCACTTTCAAGTATTTTCTTTATGTTTTTTGAAGTTTTCAATATACACACCAGGGTTATTGCCTACTATCGGACCAATTGCCTCAGTACTGGTAAATAATTCCCAATGTTTGCGTAAAATCTCTTTTACCAAGTTAGTGTACGCATTAAACATGATTACACATACCTTCCTATTCTCGAATCTTCCCACTTCTTTATAGTTGGATCTTACTTTCCCTAATAGTGGGGGATATTTGATACCCCATTGATTTTTGACATATTCAACCACATCATCTAGGAGCCTTTTTGGATATTCACGATCTAAAAACATCTTATATATATGGTTTAGTTCATTCACCATTACTTCCCTTGTGGATGACATCCGGGCTGCTCGAATACACTGCCCCTTCACAACATTTTTAAAAATGTGCGGGGGATGGCTGCTACCAAATTGAATATAATCATTCAAGAACATGGGTTTCCTATATAATTTAGAGGAAAACCCACCTACCCCTTTACTAATATAGGTGTCCAAATATGGGATTCCTTCCTTGCCAATTTGATATGTAAATTGCAAAAATTCAGTTGTACTATTGATATACATAATAAATTGTGGTATAATGTCACTAGGTCCATTCCATATAATGAACAAATCATCCAAAAACCTTGAATAGAGAGATATATGTTTGTAAAATTCACTGGGAAATACAAAGGTATGTTCCCACTCAAGCATAACCAGATTGGCAAATATGGGTGCACACAAGGCACCCATAGCTACCCCTCTGGTTTGCCTGAAGAATTCTCATTGGTGTTGGATGTAATTGTGATCTAAAATAAGTCCCATCATATCTACAATGAGATTTACCTTATCCCAACTTAGTCCAGAGAATTTCCGCATGCTGTTACTAAAATATTCCAAACCGATGGTATTCGGGATACATGAAAACAAGTCTTTAACATCAATTGTGATGAAAATGATGTCCTCCCCCTAAACTTCAGGTGTAAGCTTGCTTAAAAAATCCCAAGAGTCTTTGATCAAGTGGGAAACATTAGTATAAATATGCTTAGTCCACTGATCGATGGTGACACCTATGTTGAAGGTTTTAGATTTTGATCCTGATATAATGGGTCTGAATGGGGGTTTCCACATACATTTGTGTATTTTTGGTATTCCAACTATGTTAGCCATCTTGGGGTATTCATTCCTGATAAAATTGTATGTCTCATTGGTGATGCGATTGTCCAACAGATACTCTTCAATAGCCAAATCAATCCACCTTTATACATGTCTGATCTTTGCTTGTGTCTACCTGTATACATGTCTGAAGTTTGCTTGTGTCCACCTGTATACATCTGATGTTTGCTCATGTTCACCTGTATACATGTTTGATGTTTGCTTGTGTCCACCTGTATACATGTCTGATGTTTGCTCGTGTCCACCTGTACACATGTCACAAGTTCGCTTGTGTCCACCTGTACATATGTCAGAAGTTTGCTTGTGTCCCACTGTATACATGTCTGATGTTTGCTCATGTCCACCTGTATACATCT
>NW_025052154.1:5000-11496 GCF_019279795.1 Protopterus annectens | reverse complement strand
GTGGGAGAGAGGCTGAGACTCTGCCCTTGTCCCTGAAGCTGGGAATTTCTGGTTAAAGGTTTATAGTGCCTGCATATTTGAGCTGTATCTTACTGAAATTGGTACCTTGTTTTGCCTGTAGCATAGACTAGATCCAGGCACTGCTGAATCTAGCTTTGTTTATGCTTGTTGTTTGTTTGCTTGTTATTTCCCTGAAATGCTAATTCCACCTAAAGCTTGAAGCTTTTTCAGGTGCTTCTGTGTGGATCCCTAAGTGATATCTGCATTGCTTACTGTAGCTTATTTCCTTGTTTCACTTGAAAGAAAGTTACTGTTTGTCATTTTGCATTTAAGTTACACTGCAACACATTGCATTTAAGAGATTACCTGGCACTTTGCTCACTAAGTCAGCACTAAAAATTAAAAGCACTACACTTCCTCTAAACTCCCCTTGAGTACCTTGCTCCCATTGGCCCTTTTTTCAATTATAAAGGAATTCCCAATACTATTCTCCATGTCCAAAGGTCAGTTGTCAATCTCCTCTCGGTCCAGCAAGGTGAATCTGGGAATCTTGAGGCAATGTACAACTGCCTCATGTACCTGAACAACCCTCTCCTCCTCCCAAGCAAATTCCAAACACATGTAAGAGATGCAACCATATAGCCAAACTGGAGGCTAAGCTATCTCAACTCGGAGTACTGGCATAACCAGTCAGGGAGGAGAAGGAAACCACAATCACTACAATTCCCAGTTTCACATAGAGCCTACCCGCGACAACCAATGACCAAACATATAAACACACAAAACATACTTTCGGAGGCTCTAAATAAAATCTGCCTAAGCAGCAGAGACCTCCAAAGCAGACACCCCAAGCAACTGCTACCCCAAAACAAACACATGTTGCAACACACAGCTCACAAAGCCAGTGTGCCCGAACAGTCACAGCCCTTAAGGCCTAAAACAACACACCTGATACACTTGTAATAGGTGACTCTATCGATCAGGCACACTGGCGTCCGCTCACTAGGCTGAACAGAAGAAGAAGGTCACGGTGAGCTGCTTGTTTCAGGGAGACTAGGATCCGCCACATAACACCGCAGCGCTCCAAAAGGTCACTCCAAGGCAAATACAAATATGACTCAGTCATTGTCCATGCTGGTGTGAATGAGTCACAGAGCCACCTCCCTGGACTACATGAAAAGAGACATAGAGGGAGAGGTCTCTGAGACATGTAGCCCAGGCCAGTATGTTCCCTGACTAGCTTGAAGTGGCAGCATCTTACCCTCACCAAGAATGATGCCACAATATGAAGACAAGATGATCAATTTCAACAATTGGCTTAAGAGTATTGGTGTCATTCAAAGGGGATCAATGCCTGTCAGCCTGGGATGACATGCCGACAACCAACCCGATGCTTCAGCTAGGGGCGATGCTTGCACCTGTCACCCTGGGCTTTTGGATATTATGGCAAAAGGCTCTTGCTACCCCCATAGTGCCTTTTTTTGGAAGGCAAGGCTCAAAGAACAAACCCACCTCCATAGGGGCATCTGGGGATAGAAACTAAGAGTAATGCTACTCAATGCCAGAAGTCTAAACCTCAAGATGCACTTTTCAGAAACTCTCCTTAGCATGCCAGAACATCAATATCTGTGCAGTAACAGAAACCTGGTTCAAGGCTCCGAGAGCACCCCAGCTACTACCAGGTTATACCTCATACCATGCTTTTCAGCCCCAAAGAGCTGGACTGAACCACAAAAGCTGAGACGTAATATTCTGCATCAAGATACCCACACCTCAGGTTGGTGGCTGGCAAGCATCAGAGACTATCCATGCAGCAGCTAACAGTTGAGTAAAACTGCCTTCCAGTTTATAGCCTGCTGCAGACCACCCTCCCAAACCCAGGAACCACACTCGGCCCCTTCCTGAAGCAGAACACTGGAAAATATGAAGGTCTCTCCAAACACCATTATATTGGTGACTTCAACTACCCAGAACATAGACTGGGAGCAATACTCTGGCTCCAACACCCTAGCCCAAAGGTTCCTAGGGCAATTTATAAACTCACCACATGCTATGGAACAAATTGTTACCACTCCCACAAGAGGGAAAACATACTGGACCTGATCATCACCAACATGGGGACTCTATGCTCAGACCAGAAGTGTATCCCTCACTGGTAAGATCAGATACGCCATAAACTAAATCACTGGATATTCACATCGACGGCCCACCCCTGCCCGAGAAAACCACAGTGAAAAACTTCTCTAAAGCAAATTTCACCTCCTCCAAAACTGAGGTAGAAGAATCCTTCAAAGCCCGGTACACTGTGGAAAAGCTCTGACCCCAGAATCCTTACTTGGGAATTCAGCCTTCTATAAACACATTCTATGAACACGCCTTCAGGAATGCATGGATGTCATGCAATCCCAAATAAAACTAAGACCCAATCCTCCAAAGGCAGGCGTCCTGTCTGGTGAACCCCAGCCATAAACAAACTATACAATAGAAGGAGGAAGCTACTACATGAGCAGTAGGCAAAATCCCAAAAGGAAGGCATCTCTGATCAGTATTAGCAAAACTACTGAGCACTCATAAAATAATCTAAGGCCAGCTTCGAGGAAAAAATTACTGGGACACTTGGGATAATCACAAGGCTTTCTTTAGTTATGTTAGGAACCTGGGTGGGAATTCCCAGATATGCTCAGAATTAGTCCAAAATGACAAAAATACACCAAGCCCACAGACATTGCCAACATCCTAGCTGAGGCTGGCAGGTTCGAGCGCCAAACTTCTCCTACCTCTCCACACCAAAAGTGAATATCTATCCCAAAGCAGGAGTGCTGCCCCCTGACATCTCAGATGCTCAGGTAAACGCCACTCCCAGAAACAAAAACACAGCATCACAATGGGACCAGATGGTGTCCCGAGGGCTCGTCCTACATGAACTCCAAGAAGAGCTAAGCCCAAACATAAAACTACTGTTCAACCTCAGCCTTACTACAGGATATGTACCCCAAAGAGTGGCGTACAGCAGTAGATGGTCCACTCTCCACAAGGTGGTGCCTCAGCGGATCCCGACAGAGCTATCACCCCATAAGCATGACTGCGCTTGGTCTGCAAAGCTATGGAAAGGATCATCATGGACCTCATAAATAAAGATATTGGGACCTACAGGAACACTGGACCCTACCCAGTTCAGCTTTGTTAAGGGCAGATCCTGCCTCTTAAACCTAGTTGATTTCTTTGAAACAGTCCACCAAGGCCATTGGCCGAGGGGAGGTGGTCCCACACAGCCTACCTGGACCTCCTTAAGCCTGCTGATACAATACTCACTTTCCGGGCATTATAGATAAGCTCACCAGGCTTAAATATAAACCCCTATATGTCACTAGATGGATTGCAAAGCTGGCTCAAGGACAGAACCCACATGGTTAGAATTGCTGGAGCCATGTCAGACTCCAAACCAGTTACAAAGTGGCATCCCCATAAGGCTCAGTCATGGGACCTCTCTTGTTAGGTATATATTTCTTTCCGGAGGTACAGGCCAACACAGAAGGACTGTGGCTGACCAAGTTAAGCATAGATGACTGCCAAAATTAGATTGTCATAATCAATTCTCTCCAGATGACAGAAAGCATCCTCCCAAAAGGGCCTCATAGAAACAGACAACTGGTGGCAGAGCCATGGCCTCAAGCTACAAAGGTAAAGCCAAAAAGTGTATAATCATCCCCTTTGGCAAAAAAATAAAGTGCCCCACAAATTACCACATAGGTGGTAATCCGTTAGTACAGAGAAGGAAGTAATTAGGGACCTGGGGACCCAAGTTGATAGCAATCTCTCGTTTCACAGCCACGTGGCCAAAGTGGTTAGAAAAACATTTTATATAGCCCACCTAATCATGAAGGGATTCACATCTAGATCAGGGGGTTATTGTGCCTCTTTACTTATCCGTCATCAGACCCCATAATGGTGAGTACAATGCCCCTTTTGGGATGTATGCCTTACCAGACACACCTGCAACTAACTGGAAGAGACCCAAAGTACCTCACCAAGAGGATCAAAAGGGCTCAAACAGATGCCATATGCTCTGCCGGTTAAAAAAAGAAACTCCAAAGCTCTACTCATGGTGGCATGCAGCCTGCTCAGAGGCGATCTGTGCCTGAGCGTTATAAAGCCATGTCAACCGAATTAATGGACATTTTGCATCTCAGAAAATCCAAATCCCATCGAGCTACGTGCTCGAGAGACTTGAACCTCAGCAATGAAATAAATAGGACATGCTGGAGGGACAGATTCATAACCCAGAGGCTCCCTTCACTCTGGAATTAAAATCCCAGTCAGGTTAGGCAGGAAGTCCCTCATTGACTCTCTTCAAGAGGAATGCTTGATGAGTGGATGGGGAGATCGTGGAGTTTACCCCGAGTATCACTTCTGTGTCACTGTTAGACAGAGGCACAGAATACTAACCTCGAAAAAGGGCATAGCAAAATTAATTTAAAATGGGTGGCAAAAGCCAAGCACACTCTGGCTAGGCTTATAAATGCCCTAAGGCAGATAGCCTAGTATGAAAGTATGAACTTATGAACCTATGAGCATCAGTAATTGTGTAATCAGTGGAAATGGGATGGAGGACACAAAATACATGTATAATCTGTCATACTGGGATGTGTGAGATGAGTACATATGCTTACACTCACACACACACAAACATGCACACACACACACACACACACACACACACACACACACACACACATATATATATATATATATATAGATATATATAATATATATATATATAGATAGACACAGATGTGCGCACACACACACACACACACACACACACACATTAGTTTATATATATATATATATATATATATATATATATATATATATATATATATATATATATATATATACTACATAGACATACAGATGAACACATCTTTTACACACACACACACACACACACACACACACACACACACACACACACACATACACACACACACACACACACACACACACACACACACACAGTTGAGTTTTTATATATATATATACATATATATCTATATATAGACACACAGATCCGCACACACACACACACACACACACACACACACACACACACACACACACACACACAGCACATCACATTAGTTTTATATATATATATATATATATATATATATATCTATATATATATATATATATATATATATATATCTATATATATATATATATATATACACACACACACACACACACACACACACACTAGTTTTATATATATATATATATATATATATATATATATATATATATATATATATATATATATATATATATGTATATATATATATAGAGGTTCATAGGTTCATAGGTAGGTACTAGGTTATCTGCCCGAGGGCATTTATAAGCCTAGCCAGGAGTGTGTGGAAACTGCACCGCTCCATTGATTAATTAACTGATCCTCTGTCAAGCAGACCCAATGAAGTGATCCCAGGGGTGTATTTTCTGTTACCCATCCACTTGTCAAGGTTTCTCTTGAAGAATGTTAGTGAGGGGCTCTGCCTGATGTAATTTGGAATTTTGTTTGTTCCAAAGCATGGGGAGTCTCTGTGACAGGAATCTATCCCTCCAGCATGTTCTGTTTATTGTTGTAGCGAGGTTTATCTCACTAGAGCACCACTGCTGCAAAGTGACTTGGACTTCTTTAGATTGGGAAAAGCATGTCCATCTGGAATTCTGAGTTGGACATGGCTTTGTAAGTCAGGCAGAGATCACCACTGAGTGGCGATATGCCACTGAGTACAGGCAGTCTTTTCAGTCGAAGCCTGCATAGGGACATATCATTTTGAGGCCAAGTCAAATCTTTGGTGAGAGTATAACTTTTTGTGGTCTTTCCAGCTGTTGGAAGTGTCTTGTGAGGTACATCCCAAATGGGGCATTGTACTCTATGAGGGGTCTAATGAGTGACCGAGTAGAGGGGCACTATAACCTCTTTATTTCTAGATCACTGTGGACCCTTTAGTAGTAATTAGATGGGTCCCACATAGAAGGATTTCCTAACTACTTTGGCAATATGATTGTCAAAGGAGAGTCTAGAATCTACCTGGGTCCCCAGATCTTATTACCTCTTCTGTATTAAGGGGCTACCACAATATGTGGTAATATCGTGGGTGTTTTGTTTTTCCCAAATGGGATGACTATGCATTTTTTGGCATTTAGATTGAGGCCATGGCTTTGACAACCAGGTGTCCCTCTCAGTAAGGCCCTTTTGAAGGATGTCCATGACAGCCGGAGAGTCAATTATGGCTCCCCAGATTTGCCTGGTGTCGGTGAACTTGGTTAGCCATAGTCCTCCTGTGTTTTCCTGTACTTCTGGAGAAGTATATGCTGAACAGTAGGGTCCCAGGACCGAGCCTTAGCTTGGGACACCACTTGTGACTGGTTTGAGAGTTGGACCTGGAGCCTGCTATTCTTACTGCGTGTGAGTTAGGTCTGTAAGTCA
>NW_025052153.1:0-12025 GCF_019279795.1 Protopterus annectens | reverse complement strand
TAAAAAGAAAGCTACGCACACAGTTGTAAGTATCCTATGTATGGGCTTAAAACACACTTGGAACATATTTGAAAAAAATAATTGAAGTGAAAATCAGGGGAGCCACAAATATCAGCTGCCCAAGAGGACAGTTGAGAAACAGAGGTTGGCACGAGAGGAAACACATTAATTTTAATGTTGTGCTTCCCCTTCAAGAACCAAAACCTCTAAATGTATGAGTTGGGTTAAGCTTACAGAAACTGGTATCTCAAGATGGCCTGAAACACAAAAGCAAAAAGTACATTAAAGTATTTTGACTGATACACTTTTTTGTAGTCATACAGACATCTTATGGTCTTGAAATGCACTCACCAGTGCACATACTGTCTGTAAAAATGCCATGCATATACCTCTTCTCTAAGTCATCTTGTAAAAGATCTCAGCCTTCAGTGCACACAAGAATGCACATACTCATTCTCCACTCTCACATACTGCATCTCCATGCAGGTCACCCAGGAGTCACCAGGAAAGCAGGCCTAAGCATGTTATAACTACTAACTCTGCTTCCATCCAAGGATGTGACTTAGTCATGTGTCATAGGCTCATAGAAGTTGCAAATCACCCAGGAGTGCCCACTTCCCTGCTAAGCCCACTACTTTTCTGTCTCATACCAACTCATAAATCTTTCTAGCATGTCGAAGGGTCAGATGCTGGCGTCCTCTCCTGCCCAGTTGGTGAATCTGGGAATTCTGAGACAATGTTACAATTGCCTCATGTACACGGACAACCCTCTCCTCCTCCCACGTAACACTAACACTTGCGAGAGATGCAGCTATTTAGCCAAACTGGAGGCTGAGCTCTCTCAACTCAGGACTGGCAAGACCAGGCAGGAGGAGAAGGCAACTACACACACCACAATACCAGTCTCACATAACTCAACCACACCACTGAATCAAACACATAAACACACCAAGACATACTCGGAGGCTCTGAGTAAAAATTTACCTAAACATTAGAGGCCTCCAAAGCAGACACCCAAGCAACTGCAAACTCAATACACCACACAAACAACACATAAACAACAAAATCAGTGTGCAAAACAGTCACTGCCCTTAAGGCCAAATACAACACCAAACATACTTGTCATAGGTGACTCCATAGTCAGACACACTGACGTCCCACTCACCAGGCTGAACAAGGAGAAGGTCACGTAAGCTGCCTATTGGGCTAGAATCACATAACACAAGCACTCAGGTCACCTCCACGGCAAGTACAAGTATGACAGTCATTGTCCATGCTGGTGTGAACGACCTGAGACGTACCTCCCTGGACTACATGAAAAGAGACATAGAGGAGCTCTCTGATTATGTAGCCCAGGCAGGTATGACCCTGACACTGAGCAGTATCCTTCCTTCACCAAGAATGATGCCACAATATAGTGACAAGATGATCAGCTTTAACAATTGGCTTAATTTCTGGTGTCATTCAAAGGGGATCCAGTACCTCTCTGCCTGGGATGACATGCTCGACAAGCCACACTGCTTCGCAAGGACGGCTTGCACCTGTCACCCTCTGGGATTCCGGATATTGGCTAAGGCTCTCACCACCCCTATAGTGCCTTTTTAGGCAAGGCTCAAATTCTAAACCTACCACCCTAGAAAACAAAAACGGAAGAAACTATAGGGTAATGCTGTTTCAATGCCAGAAGTCTAAATCTCAAAATACACACGACCTCGAGGCCCTTCTCAGTATGGAGAACATCGATGTCTGTGCTGTGACTGAAACCTGGTTCAAGGCTCCTGAGAGCATCCCGGCACTATCAGGTTTCATCTCATATCATGCCCGCCCCAAAACCCGACCACACCACAAAAGGAGGGTGTATCCATATTCATCAAGGATACCCACACCTCCAGGTTGGTGGCTACGCATCAAGCATCGGAAACCATCCAGGTGCAATAACCATAGGCAAAACTGCTCTACAATTTGTAGCATGCTACAGGCCACCCTCTCAAACTCAGGAAACCCACACAGCCTTCCTGAAGTCACTGGAGGGTTTAAATGTATCACCAAACACCATCATATTGGGTGACTTCAACTACCCGAATATAGACTGGGAACATTACTCGAGCCCAAACTTTCTAGCCCAAAGGTTCCTGGAGTTCATAAATTCAAATGCCATGGAACAACTAGTCACCGTCCCCACAAGAGGAGAAAATATACTAGATCTCATCATCACGAACATGGGGACAAAATGCTCCACAATCGAAGTATATCCCTCATTGGTGAGATCAGATCATAAACTAATCTCACTAGAAATCCACATCCCGCCCCCACCCCAAACAAAAAGACCACAGTGAAGAACTTCTAAAGCAAACTTCACACTACTCAAGACAGGTGTGGTATCCTTCAAGGCCCCGAGCCAATGGAAACCACAACCCAAACTGTGAAGCCCTTACAAATGCCTTCTATGAACACCTTCAGGACTGCATGGATCAGGCAATCCCAAATAAAACCAAGACTCTTTCCACCAAGGGCAAACGTCCAGTCTGGTGGACCCCAGCCATAAACTTTACAATAAGAGGAGATAGCTATTACATGATAGAGCAAAATCCCAAAAAGGGAAGGCATCTTTGATCAGCACTCAGTAAGAAACTATGATCCCTCATAAAATCATCCAAGTCCAACTTTGAGAAAAAAATTGCCATAGATTCAAAAGACAATCATAAGGCCTTCAGCTATGTCAGAAACCTGGGTGGAAACTCCCAGATATGCTCAGAATTAGTCCACAATGATACAAAAATCACTGAACCCACAGACATTGCCAACATACTGGCAGACAGGTTTAGCGCAAACTTCACCCCTCTCCCCAAAAGGAGAGACAAGTATGCCAACTGAGAGTAGCCTCATAGACATCTCAAATGCGCAGGTGAAAGATGCTCTCTCTAAAGCTAAAAACACAGAATCAATGGGACCGGATGGGGTCCCCGGCTGTGTGCTACATGAACTCAATGAAGAACTAAACCCGCACATAAGGCAGCTGTTTAATCTTAGCCTCACCACAGGATATGTGCCCAAGGAGTGGCGACGGCAACTGTGGTCCCACTCCACAAAGGCATGCCTCACGGACCCTGGTAATTACCGCCCCATAAGCTTAACAAGCCTGGTCTGCAAAGCTGTGGAGAGGATCATAATGGAACCTATAAACAAGGACATAGGGGACTTGCAGACCTTTAGACCCAACCTAATTTGGCTTTGTCAAGGGCAGATCTTGCCTTTTGAACTTGGTCGACTTCTTCAAACAGTCACCAAGGCCATTGATGAGGGAAAGGCAGTCCATACAGCCTACCTTGACCTTGCAAAAGCTTTCGACACAATACCCCACTCGGTATTATAGAGAAACTTACCAGCTTAAATGTAAACCCATATGTCACAAGATGGGTTGCAAACTGGCTAAAGGACAGAACCCACAGGGTTAGAGTTGCTGGAGCCATGTCAGACTCCAAGCCAGTTACAAGTGGAGTCCCACAGGGCTCAGTCCTTGGCCCCCTATTGTTCGGCATCTACTTCTCAGAAGTACAGGCAAACATAGTAGGACTATGGCTGACAAAGTTTGCGGATGACTGCAAACTGGGTGCCATAGTGGATAGTACATCGGACACAGACATTTTCAGAGGGGTCTCACGGAAACTGATAGCTGGTGCCAGAGCCATGGCCTGAAGTTAAACGCAAAAAAGTCTATAGTCATACCCTTCGGGAAAAACAAGGTAACCCCAAGCTACCATATAGGTGGCAACCCACTAAGCACAGAAGAGGTTATCAGGGACCTGGGGACTCAGGTTGACAGTGGCCTCTCGTTTGACGCTCACGTTGCTAAAGTGGTTCGAAAGACCTTCTACATTGCCCACCTGATCATGAAGGGATTCACATCCAGATCAAGTGAGGTCATTGACCAATGATCGAGTACAATGCCCCATTCGGGATGTATCTCACCCGACACCTGCAGCAATTGGAGAGACCCCAAAAGTTCCTCACCAAAAGGATAAAGGGACTCCAAAACCTGTCATATGCTGCCAGACTGAAGAAACTCCAACTCTATTCAGTTGCATACCGTCTGCTCAGAGGTGACCTGTGCCTGACATACAAGGCCATGACCAACCCAGAATTAATGGACATGCTCCACCTTAAAAAATCCAAATCCACCAAAACCACTAGAGCAAGAGACTTAAACCTTAGCACGGATATAAATAGGACATGCTGGAGGGATAGATTTATCACCCAGAGACTCCCCATGCTGTGGAATAAAATCCCTGTCCATGTGAGGCAGAGCACCTCACTGGCTATGTTCAAGAGAAATCTTGACTGGTGGATGGGAGATCGTAGGTTTAACCCGGGAATCATCTCTGTGTCACTACTGGACAGAGGCACAACAAACTAATGGGCACAGTATTTCTAACATAAGGGCATGAAGCCACATAACTTTGGGCTAGGCTTATAAATGCCCTAGGGCAGTTAGCCTAGTATAAACCTATGAACCTATGAACCTAATTGAGCTGGAAGAAGATTTCAGCCTTGCCATTACTCACCCTTAAGCCTTTCCACCTTTTTCAAGAAGGACTAAGCCATTCAAAGCAGGGATGAATTTATGATTACCCTTTTTAAAGGCAGACAGTGTGTCACACTGTTAAAATGGGAGAGCTAGTTTGTTATAGAGAGGTGGGTAAGCACTGTGTTATAAACTATACCACCACCATGTGCATTTATTTGTTGGAGTGGATGTATATCTAAGGTCCTAGTATGAGGTGGCCTCCTGGGTTTATGGATGTATAACAGTTTTTTGGATTACTGAATCCAATGCAACCAGCAAACCCTCCTTGCTTTGCCATAGTAACGCATGATAACTCTGCCTGTAACTCTAACTTGCATCTTACACCAAAAAAAGCTGTTCCCATAACACTACCAATACAGAAGGCAGTTGGGACTCTCATCATACATGCGTATGTGGACACACACACACACACACACACACACACACACACACACACACACACACACACACACACACACACACACACACACACACACACACACACACAAACACACACACGCACACTAAATTCCCCATTTGTCTTGAATCATAACATAGGACGAGTGACATGTGATCCAGAATCGAGACCAAGAGGCACTCAGTTCATGTTGGAGGAATATATGCTCATGAATATGTTCTAGGATTCTACTAAATGTCCCTTAATTTCTTTCACTGTAAAGCTTAATAATCACTGGTTATTTCTGTAATAAAATATTGAGAGTACTCATAATTTAGAAAGAAGAAAATTTTTTTTTTCTTGTGTATTTATATTTTATATTCTATATAATCCCTACTACTAGAATGCTGCATGCTGACTTTACTAAAGGAATTGTTAATCTATACATAACTTATGTTTCTGTGGAACCCATATCTCTGTATGATATTCTTGTGTAATTTCTTTATTGCATGCTATTGGAGCATTTCTCCCCGGGCATCCAGTCGGACTTTCTCGGTTAACAAATGTAAAATAAATAAAATAAAATATAGAGGAATGGATCATCCCTACTGAAATGCATGCTTTTAGTATCTTCTAGTGCTAATGTTGATAGTATGCAGCACGTGGTTAGAAAAAACAGGCCAATGAACATGGCAGCAACTGTAACTAATGTTGATAGTATGCAGCACGTGGTTAGAAAAAACAGGCCAATGAACATGGCAGCAACTGTAACTATCCCTGGGGAACCACATAGCTTTCTAGCAAATTCCACAGCACACACAGTCTCAGTGAAGCATAAGGATGAGTCAGCAAACTCAAAGCATGTGCCCTCACCTAGCCTCATAGTCAGCTGTCGTAATTGTGGTGGCAGTCATATATCTACAAGAGAAAAGTGTTTAGACTTTGGGCAGCAGTGACACAAATGAAAAAGTGGAAAAATGTTCTAAAAATTTTGTAATCAAAAGAGGCACATTCTTTTTATTAAAAAGAGAACATTCAAAGAGACAAGCTGAGCAATTAGAAAGCTGTGACCCTACTTTTTATATTGATGGTGTGCCTGTGCATAATGAAACAGTCAATACAGTAGATTTCTGAACAAACAATGAAATATTCATATACATGGGTCTCTCATAGAGTTCAAAGTTGATACAGGTTCAAAGTGCAATGTTATATCAGCAGAAATATTTGTTAGAGTATGTGCTGGTGAGAAGCTTGATTTTGCAAAGTGTGCGAATCTTGTTACTTATGGTGGTAAAGAAATTCAAACTGAGAGCTCAGTAGTGCTTTCATGTTGCTCTGCCAGGAACAGCTATGACTTGAAATGTTACATGGTCAGAAGACGTGCAGTCGTTGGTGGGCTTCCAAGATCGTTTGAGAATGGGACTGATTTCACTTAATGAGGAAATACACCATATAATCTTAAAAGACAACTGTTCCATTTTTGCCCAGACTATTTTTTCTACCTATGCTCATCTTTTCGATGACAGACTAGGCAAATTCTCAGTTGTATACTCCATGAAGTTAGACCCTGAAGTCAACCCAGTTGTCAGAGCAGCTTGGGAAGTTCCAGTAGCTATGCAGAACAGAGTCAAAGCTGAGCTAGACAAAATGGTGCAGCAAGGTGTGATTTATCCAGTTGACGAACCAACTGAATGGCTGTCTTCCAATGGTGGTAGCTCCTTAGAAAAGCTCAGATTATATCAGAATATGTATTGATCCATGAGATTTGAACAAAAGCACTGAAAAGACTTCATCATCCAATGCATATAGTCGAAGAAGTCTCTGCTTTTTGCAAAACACCAGTGTTTTTTTTTTTTGTCTTGGATGCAAAGAGTTCATTCTAGCAAATTTTGCTTGACAGAAAATACTCACTGTTAACCACTTTCTGTAATCCTTTTGAGAGATACAGATTTTTGAACATGCCATTTGGGATAAATTCTGGTGGTGAAGTCTTCCAGCATGCCATGAAACTAATTTTTTCTGTTTATCCATGTGCTATTATAGTAAATGATATTCTAGTAAGAGGTAACAATGAAGCCGAGCATGAAAGAAACCTCAAAAAAGTTCTGGAAATAGCATCTGAAGTGAATTTTAAGCTGAATCCACAGAAGTGCAAGTTCTGGCTAAGAAAAGTTACTTATGTTGGTCATTAGTTTGCCAGTTCAGGCTTACGACCAGATACTTCCAAGCAAACACCAATTCTCAAGATGCCAGCTGAAGACAATGTTTAAGCCCTACAACATTTTATTTGCATGGTTAATTATGTAGGCAAGTTCATTCTAGACTTAGGCCAACCTTCAGCACAGCTCAGAGAACTGACACATAAAGATGTATCCTGGTCCTGGTTGAAACAACACCAAAATGCATTTGATGTCATTAAATCCTCAGAGCATATGTAACAAAATCCCTAACCTCCATGCCTGGTATCTCCACAACAGACCCGATATTCTTTCCATCTCCGAAACTGGACTCAAATCCTACATAAAAGACTCAGAATTGATTCCATCCAACTTTTGCATCCTCAGAAATGATAGAACTCATAAAAAGGGGGTGATGTCGCTCTGCTGTACTCCTCATCCATCTTAGTTACCCCTTACTCCAAACCTATCCCCAAATTTGGTAATGCTGAATTAATACCAGCTCTTCTTCACATAAACACACACAACTCAATCTGTATTGTCACCCTTTAAATCCCTCCTGGAGGCAATGTCTCACTCATCGAGAACATTATCTCTTGGTTCTCTACCAATATCTCTAACGAAACTATAATCCTGGGGGATGTTAACATTAACTGGGATACAATTCAATCTCCAACTAACTCTCTAAATATAAATCTATTTAACTTCACTCAACTTATTAACTCCATAATCAGACCTTCCAAAGACTTCCTCTCTGACAGCACTCTAGACTGGATTCTGGTCTCCCATCCTCACTATATCTCCAATAGTGGCAACCTTCCAGACCCACTAGGAGATCACCTTCCCACTTTTGCACATCATCTCCGCTTCTTCCTACCTCTATCCCACACCTACACCTCTACCCAGTCCCTAAAAAACTTTAACCCAAATGCATTCTCAGATGCACTAAAAAGAACTAACTGAAAACCACTAAAAACTTTATCCCTGGAAAATGCTATTTCTTATTTCAATTCAACCTTCTTAAACTTGCTAGACTACTTTGCTCCCTGGAAAACTAAATGCATAAAAGGTAAATCCATCCCATGGCTAACTAAGAATATCTTAGCCACCATGCGACTCCATGATAAAGCTTGGAAATACTACCATAAAACTAAAACTACTACTTCCCTTAATGAATAAAAAATGCTCCGCAACAAAGTAAAAAACTCATTATTTCGGACCGCAAAGCCTGTTTTTCTACTCTCCAAACAAATCACAACAAAAACTCTAAAACATTCTTGGATGGAATATCCTCTCTCCCCAACACAGACAAAAAAGAAAACTCCTGACTTGACCCAAATGCCTCTGACTTGGATTTAGCCACTCAATTGAACTGATACTTTGTTGACTCCATATCTAAACTTACATCTGCCTTCACTAATAATACTGATTTTCCAACACAACCTCCATACTTCCCATCCTCCCTCAGTTCATCTAGCTCCCAACCTCCTCCCTTCTCCATAGACCCTATCCCCATCTCTACCATTAAAAAACTTCTTCTAAAATTGAAGCCATGATCCAATGCCCCTGATGATATACTGTCCTACTTCCTAAAGATAGCCTCAGAAGCCATTGCCTTCCCTATCTGCATCCTAATAAATCGATCAATTTCAGAATGTCATATTCCCCAGCTCTGGAAAAAAGCCTATATTATTCCAATCCATAAGGGTGGCAAAAATAATGATATCTCCAACTTCCGTCCCATTGCTATCCTATCCCCTATTTAAAAATTTCTCGAAAAATGCATCCACCTACAACTTCTACCCTATCTTATTAATAATAACCTTACTCCCACCCAGCATGGATTCCGACCCGGTCACGGCACCACCACCTCCCTACTCTCCTTCCTAGAAACCATAAACAAAGCCTGAGAATCTGGTCATATTGTATCCACCCTCCTCTTAGACCTCTCTAAAGCCTTCGACACCATCTCTCACACAATCTTTTCCTTACTAGACTAAATCTATCCCACTCCTCTAATAACTGGTTCACCAGTTACCTATAAAATAGGCAACAAGCACCATTCCTAAACACTGCCACAGGTGTGTCACAGGGCTCAATTCTAGGTCCCCTTCTATTCAATATTTTCATCAATGACTTCTACCATGACATCCCTAATGTCAACCTCATCCAATATGCCGACAACTCAACCATAATCTGCTCCACTACCTCCATTTCCTCTTTAACAAAATTAACCCAAGATGCTTTCTCCTCTACTGAGCAATGGGTGCTAGACAACCATCTAGAATTAAATGCTAACTAGACTAAACTAATGATATCCCCCCCCTCTAAAAGTATTACCCTAGACAAAAACTCATTTTCTATCACCAGCTGAAATAACACTCCTCTTGAAACAGTCTGCTCCGCTAAACTATTAGGAATCCTTGTTGACGACCAACTAAAGTTCAATATCCATCTACATGCAAACATCAAAAAAAACTCACACAGAACTTGTCATGCTTTACTGGCACAACCATTTCATCTCTCCCTCTACCAGGCTTGTACTTGCTAACGCATACCTTATCCCTTCCCTCCTGTATGGGGCATCTACCCTTGCTAACCTGCAAACCTCCCTCAAATCAAAACTTTCCTCCTGTTACTAGAAATTTTTCAAAATTTGCAACAGGCCACAGATCAAACCCCCATCAATGCATCTCCCTACGCCAACTAAACTGGCTTGAGCTACCCAATTATCTTACCTACATTCAACTCATCCAAGCATACAAACTTATTTTTAGTCTATCTCTCTGCCTCTCCCTTGCCTGTACCTTCCAAATGCACCTTCCTAACAGATGCCTGCAATCCAACTTCCAAAATCCAATAGAACTATATAAACCAGCCTGCCCTCCAGGGAAACATCTTCTATCCTTCTCCCTAGCACGTCACTGGAATTCTCTCCCACCTCTTATCCGTACCACAGTCTCTCTACCTTCAAAACTTGACTTCACTCACACTTAATCTCACAATGGGAATGCTCTTGCTCCCATCCTTCATAACTTCCTTGGCTATACTTATCTCTGTACCAGACATATCTCCTAATTAGCCTCCTATAGTCTCATACTTTTTCCAACAACTATCATCATTATCATAACTATCATACTTTAATAGTAACTTAATTCATTTGAAAAGATTTTTTCATGCATTTGCCCCCTCAAATGCCAATTTTACTGCAACTGCTGTTACCTTGCATTTTTTCTAACTCTCATTTATTAACCTGTAAGTTTGTGCAATTTTTGAAAATTTGTGATTTTTGTAATTTTTGTAATTTTCAATATCTATATTTTGCTGGAGCTTTTCTCCCCATGACTCCATTGAAAACGGGCTCCTCGCAGCCCAATGGACCATCCTAATAAACAAACTGCAAATAAATAAATGTCCTGAAACAAAGAATTGCCAGTCCACCTACTTTAAGATATTATGATGTTCACAAACCAGTTACTCTTTCTTGTAATGTTTCGAAATTTGGTCTTGGTGCAGTCATTCTTCACATGGGTACAGCAGTAGACTATCCCCAAGATTCAAGAAGCTCGGCGCAAGGACGGTTTTAGCCTTGCGCCAAGCATCCTCACTACAGATCACGCAGCAGCAATATATGAATATGTATGAGGGTGCACCGCCTCACCCTCGACATGCACAGGAAATGTGCATGAGTGCAGGGGGCATGTACAAGTGCTCTACATAGGCGTAAACATGCCCCGACACTTGCAAAACCTACTATGCCTACTAGTAGAGCCCGCCCCTAATAGTAAGTCAGTAAGCCAGTGTCCGTGGATACTGAAATGTATGCTAAGCATACAAAAGTGTCCACAAACAGTGAAATAAAATCGTAGTAGTAAACACATAAGCATGTAGTGGAATGTAGAGCCCTGTCCCTAGAACTGTCACAATTAGATTCCCTGTCCCCGTGTCCCTATTATACATTCAAATTGCAGCAATAGCGAATGTGTAAGCAAAGCGCAGCATGTCTGTGCGTTGACGCCCTCCGCCGAGCGTAGCTTACACATCATATTAATTAAAATAGAGAAAATCATGCAGAATCCACGTGTTAATATTGTAGTGTTTAGAGCATCCACTTATCAAACAGGCAGTCACAGTTTGAGCCCAACAATAGCACATACCATTTTCCATGTGGAATGAATGTCGTTTTGCTGTAAAACCGACATAAAAGTATCACATGAGATATTTAACTTAAATATAAATCAAGCAAAGTGGCACTGTCATAATGAATAAGCTACTAGTAAGCAGGTGTAAGCACAAATAAGCAGCAGTAAACATATATAAGTACCAGTAAGCTAGTCTGAGTGCACTTGCACGGGTCTAAGCAGTGCTCATCATAGGAAATGTAAATAAGTATATAGAGATATATAATATATATATATATATATATATATATATATATATATATATATATATATATATATATATATATGTATATATATATATATATATATATATATATATATATATATATATATATATATATATCTATGAAGAAAGAACGATGTAACAATAGAGCATACAGAAGGAATGAGAAGGGAATCAACAGCAACCCCAGTATTATATAGTGCTGTCAGCGTATGTCATATCCAGCTGGGCAGGAGTGAGCAAAGCACTGCTACTCACACGATAGGCAGGATATTACCAGTGGGAGTAACATTGTTGATTTGCTAAGTCTACTTTACACACAGAGGGTAGTCCCTGGTGGGACTACCCAAAAATTGATAGACCATTTGGCCCTCTGACCATTATACATGCAAGGGCAGGTATGCTCAAGGATTAAATGGTGGGACAGCCTGAGAATACATGGGGTGGGACAACATACGTGTAAGGCCCCTAACGCCTCTGGAG
>NW_025052152.1:0-12547 GCF_019279795.1 Protopterus annectens | reverse complement strand
CAATACACTTTTTTAGCATTGAGCTTCAGGCCATGGCTTTGACACCAGGTATCTGTCTCAGTGAGGCCCTTTTGTAGTTTGTCCACATCGTTAGGAGTTTCAATTATGGCTCCTAGTTTGCAGTCATCTGTAAACTTTGTTAGCCAAAGACCTTCTGTGTTGGCCTGCACTTCAGAGAAGTAGATACCAAACAGGAGAGGACCCAGGACTGAACCCTATGGTACTCCACTGGTTCGATGTCGGATTTGGAATCCGCTACTTTCACAGTGTGAGTTCTGTCCGTGAGCCATTTGGCAACCCATCTTATGACATAGGGATTTATACCTAGTTTAGTGAGCTTATCTATAATTCCAGAGTGGGGGATGGTGTTGAAAGCCTTGGCGAGATCTAGATAAGCTGTGTGAACCATTTTACCCTCATCTATGGCTTTAGTGACTGCTTCAAAGAAATCAATCAGGTTTAGGAGACATGATCTGCCTTTTACAAATCCAAACTGAGTAGGGTCCAGAGTTTGGAGATTACCAATGTCTTTGTTTATGAGTTCCATGATGATACGTTCCATGGCCTTGCAGACCAGGCTCGTCAGGCTAATGGGGCGGTAGTTCCCGGGGTCTGTTATGGCTCCCCCTTTGTGGAGTGAGGTAACTGTCGTGGTGCGCCATTCAGTGGGTACAATGCCTGAGGTGAGGCTATGATTGAAAATGGTACTTAGGTAGGGTGCCAGTTCATTCTGTAGTTCATGTAGAACGCAGCCTGGGATACTGTCAGGTCCCATGGATGCTGTGTTCTTGGCTTTGGAGAGTGTGTTTTTTACCTATGCAGCCATGATTATAGGAACTTTGCATTCTTCCGGTATAGAGATGGGCCCTATACATATATATACATATATATACAAATACATATATATATATATATATTATATACACACACACACACACACACACACACACACATATTTTTTTATATGTACACACACATACATATGTCTCCCAAATATGCAGCAAAATCTAGAAGATTTAGGAGTTTTGCTCGGAAATGTTTCCATAGACAGTTTTATACCCCAAGTAGACTCCAGAGAATTTTTCCTCAAGTAGACAGCAAATGTTGGAGGTATGAGAACGAAGAAAGAGGTACTTGGGAACATATTTTCTGGGAATGTGGTGGGTTGGCAGACTTTAAGGATTCCCTGTGGCATGCACTGTCGTTGTTGGGTGGGCGGATTGGTGTGACAAGCGAGATGATTTTTTGAGCTATGATACAGAATCAGAATTACCTAGACATGGTAAGGCCTTGTGTCTAATTATGGTGGCTGCCAAAAAAGCAATTACTAGAAAATGGAAATCAAAATCTAAACCAACTATATTAGAAGTAGTGAATATAGCAACAGAAACAACTGGAGTCTAGAATTAACACCTTTAGAAAAGGGTAAGAGCAAACTACACAGAAAAAAATGGGAATTGTGGGAACAATACATACAGGGGATGAATGAGGTTTAAAAGAAGGCAGGACTAAAATGAGCTATGTAATGTTTGACTGAAAATGATTGGGTAGATTATAAGTGATGTATAATGTTTGCAACTGGGAGTGTGTCAGTATGGTTTATGATGTAAAATGCTTGAAACTAGGATTGTGTCTGTGTGGACTGTTTTCACTTAAATCTATGTTTGCTTATGTTGAAAGTGATAGTTTATGTTTCTTGTTTAAAAAAGGGGGCAGGAATTGAATAATTTATGTAATGCTGCTTAGGTTATATGATATATAACAATATATGTGAAGTATACTGTTTGTTAGTGTTAATTTAATACAGTTTGATTGCTTTTGTATAAATGTAACTTTGCCTATGTCACAAGTGATAATTCAATAAAGGTGTTCAAGAGAGTAGACTTCTGAAGACATTTATGAAAAGATTTGGTATAGAAGATGTGAATTCAGCAGTAGGAACTCTAAGAATTTACTTATTATTCCCCAAGGTACAGAAAGTGGGTTAGATTAGTCAGAAATTACATTTCACAGGAACATGTGCACTTAATTGAAAACTTCAACACACATCCAATAACTAATTCAAATCATGCGCCAATAACAATTAGGATAAAAATGCAGGGTAATAAAGTATAAATGACACTCTGGTGCTTTCCTGCCTACCTGTTAAAAAGCAGATGAATTTAATGAGTGGGTAGAGATAATTACTCAAGAGTTACTAGATTAACGAAGACAGACATTTCTTCAGAAGTTACAGCTAGTAAGTGGGATAAAATGAAAGTAGAAATAAAAGAAAGAGATCTGGTTAAAACAAAGGTTAAAGCATTGCAGAATAAGGGGGATCTCACAGAACACAAAGAGGTGCAAATACAGAGCGTTAAAGAAAAAATAAGGGAGTATCTGAGTAATACAATCTCAAAAAACTCCAGATTTACTCAGTCACATATCGCCTACTCAGAGGTGATCTCTGCCTAACATACAAAGCTATGTCAAACCCAGACATGCTCCACTTAAAGAAATCCCAATCCCTCCAAGCTACATGCTCTTGGGACCTAAATCTTGCCACCACAATAAACAGAACATGCTGGAGGGATAGATTCCTGTCCCAGAGACTTCCCATACTCTGGAATAAACTACCTATCTATATCAAAAAAGCTCCTCATTAGCACTCTTCAAGAAAAATCTTGATGTTTGGATGGGAAATAGGAAATTCATCTCAGGGATCACTTCTGTGGCTCTGCTTGACAGTGGGACAGGAAAAGAATTTTCTTGGGTGGCAAAAGCCAGGGTACCTTTTTGGCTGGGCTTGTATAGGCCCCAGGGCTGATAGCCTAGTATCTACCTATGAACCTATATGCATGAGTTTAAAATATTGCTGTTAAGCATCTGTTTTTTTGATAACTCCAGAGCACAAAAACATTTAGCACTTTAGGCTGCTAAATTTAGGGAGCCTATAACAAGGACAATAACCGGAGATTCCATACAGGCATGATAGATATTTCAGAAGTTTTATGAAAATTTGTATAAAGCAGATGAATGTGGAAATCAAGAAAAAGCACAAATGGAAATATTTATAGAAGACTTTGGTATGACAAGGTTAACGGTAGTTTTTGCTCAATGGTTAACACTTAAAACAGGAGAGGAGGAGATAAAAATGGTGATTTATAATCAATCTGCAAGAAAATTGCCAGGAATATATGGTATTCCTGCTGAAGTCTGGAAGCTATGAGGGAAGAAAGTAATAAAGATCTTAAAGGTTTTGTATCTTAAAAAGAAAGGAAGCACCAACATCCTGGAAGAAATATGTGGCAGCTATAATACCTAGAGACCGTGATGACACGTCAGACCCAGCTTCATATAGGCTCAGTTCAATTTTAAATCATGATTATAAAGTGTTTATGTCTAGAACAGCTACAATAGCAAAGGTGTTGCCAAAATTGATAAGATATGGATCAATGTGGTCTTTTGAAGGGGAGACAAACATTTGACAACATTAATAGAAAAATAATGATCCTGAGGGAAGCAGAATGTAATAAAATACTGCTGCTGTTAGTGGGTGCTGCTGTTGGTGGGTCTTGAAGCAGAGAAAGCATTCAACAGAGTAAGCTGAGATTTTATGAGTAGGGCAATGGAAGCATTTGCATTTCCAGTTACAATAATAAGATTAATAAGGAGGACATATGAGGGATCAGATGCAAAAATGAAAGTGGAAGGGTTACTCTCTAAGTTGTTTCTGATCAGATGAACCAGGCAGGGATGTCCTCTTTTCCCTTTGTTATCTGTGTTATATTTAGTACCACTGGCAAAGAAAATAAAGGACTCAGAAATTCAAAGACATAATTGATCATGGGACTGCATACATATATGCTGGCCTCACCAGATCCAAACATAGTGAAAGTTTTAAAACATGAGGAGATGTTGTCTAAGATGACTTCCCTGCTTAGTTTAACAGAAGCATTCCAGTGTCAAGTGGAAATGGAAATCAAACCACAAGTAGACAGAAATCAGACAAGTGGTTGAATGTGCCAAAAAAACAAAAGAAAGTATGTAAGAAGAAGGATAAGATGAGAAGGCAAGAAATGTGGAAAAGGCATTAATATTGTAGCAAGTACACAAAACTGTGACTGTAACTAAATTGTCATGCCTTTTGGCCTGGAGTTTTGTGACTAGTCAATTTAGTTAGTTAAATTAAATAAATCAACACATAAATGAATAAGCTTTAATATCCCATTCACTGAATATTTTACTGTCCATTTTGTATTATTTACTGTGTTTAAGATGTTCCTTATTACTGCTAATCTGCAGCAAACTCACTGAGACATAAAAGCAGTTTAAGGCAAGACACTTATAATTCAGAATAGATTGGCGGCACAAAGCAAAAGTATAGACACTAGACTCGCATGACAATATTCTGCAGAATTATTTCCAATTGCAATTCATATACTCAGCTAACAGTAATTACAAGCAATCATTATTCTGAAACCACTGGTATTACATTTCAGCATATTCTCATACACTTCAGTGTTTTTCATGACTTCATCCAAGCAGTAATTTTCCTTTACACAAACAAAGCTGTATTCATTACAGAATTTTGTAAACTGGCAAGGACAAGATATCCAGCTTTTCAGGCAGGTAATATTCTATAAAATTCCTTTGTTTTAAAACAAAGCAGAACTATGAGCTTTCTTTAGCTTGCAACATGCAGTTGCTGTACACATACCTTTCAAAAAACAAACGTTTCTTGTCATTTTTTTTTTTTTTGCCTTTTTTAAATAAGGTTACTATGGCTCCCCTAAATGGATTTTATAACCGCTTATGTAATTGAAACTTTATAGTACTAACTGATTAGGGTGGCCGCGGTGGTGCAGCGGTTAGCATTGCTGCCTCACAGTAAGAGGTTTTCTGGTTCGATCCTCGGCTGGGATGCCTTCTTTGCAGAGTCTGCATGTCCTCCCTGTGGTCACGTGGGTTTCCTCCGGGCACTCTGGTTTCCTTCCACATCCCAGAGACATGCTGTAGGTGGACTGGACACTCTAAATTGGCCCTAGACGTGAGTGCATGCATGTGTGTGCCTTCTGTGGAAGGTTTGGTGCCGGGCTGGCAACTCAACACTGTGAAAAAAAAAAAAAAACTTCATTGCCAATCATGAGCAGACAGGTGATCCACTGTGGCGACCCCTAACACGAAAAAGCCAAAAGAAGAAGAATTGACATGGCAATCAAAAAAGTTGACTTTGTTTGCAGAGAATATTATTTTGTACCTGATAAAACCAGAAACGGGAATCTCATTGTTGTGAAACATTCTGAAACAGTTTTATGTTTTTTGGGACATAAAATTAATGAAGATGAAATAAAGATGATAGCTGTAAACTACGTACCCACATTAAAATGGTTCAGGAATAATGAAGTATTTAGGAGCATGGGTTACAAAGTGTTCTATTATGGCAGCTAAGGATATGTGGGAAGAGACTAAAAAGACAATATAAAAACTGAGAAACTTTAAGCTCTTGTTTATGGATATAGATAGCAAGATTCAAGCAGTGAAAATGATAGTCCCTTTAGTTTTATGTATAGGTCAAACATATTTTTATTAACCGGGGGAGAAGTTGTGGACAGTAGTTAGAGTTGAAGGATTTTATCTGGGTGTAGAAGAGGGCAAGGCTGATCCTTCCAATAGAACAATGTCGTTTCGTATTACCTGATCTGAAGAGAGCTACACAGTTAAGGCTCAAATACATAACACAAAGGGATGTTGATGGGGGGGGGGGGGTTAAAGAAAAAAGGAGAGAGTGGGATTTTGGATGCAGATAGTTAAGGAGTTTAACAGCCATACAGAGTATTATATTCATAAAGTCGCAGAAATTATTCTAATAACTAAACCAACACAGGAATGTAGAAAGAAAATTCTACTGGTATAGGAAACAGGCAAGAGGGAGCATGGATTTACTAGAGAAAAATGTCACAGGAACCAAGCGATTGGGAGCAAATATCTAGAGAGGGAAATGCAATTGAGTGGGAAGAGGCTAAGAAGATATTCAGACTGCAGGCTAGAGGCTGCTGTCCCTTATCAAGGATTGATATCAGAATACAGGGGAAACAGAAAGGGAAAGGGGAATCCTAAGTGAAAGGGCTGCCCTGGGAGTTTTTAGTTGAATCTAGAACAGAAACTGATGTTATAAAAAGGGATAATTAGTCGGACATGTAAAATATTGCACAATAACTACAGGAATCAGGGGAGGTTAGAAAAGAATGGGAAGAAAGACTAAATAGGCACTTCACAATGAAACAATGGGAGGACATATATATGGCTCTCAAATAAGCAAGAAAGTCTCAAAAGATTTTTGCTAAGCGTTTACATAGGTGTTTTTATACCCCAAGCAGACCCTAAAGAATTTTTTCTCAGGTAGATGGCAGATGTTGAAGGTGTGACAGAGAAGAAAGAGGTAACTGAGAACATAGTATATTGAGTTGGTAGACTTTAGAAATTTGGTACAGAGTACTCTGTCAGAAGTATTAGGTGACCAAATGGGTGTAACTAAGAAACAATTGTTTTTTTTTTTTTTAAGCTGGGATACAGGATCCAAATTGCATAGACACAGTAAAGCATTGTTAAATTAAATACTGGTGGCTGAGAAAAAACTATTTACCGGAAAATGGAAATCAAAGTCTAAACCAACTGTATTTGAAGTAATGAATATTGTATCAGAGATGAAAGAACCGTAAGTGGGTTACATACAAAAAACAGAAATTGTATGAACAATACATGCAGAATGATGTTTTAGAGGAGAAGTTAGGTTCAAGTGAAGGCAGGAATTAATCAAGTTATGTAAAGTTGGATTGATGACAATTGTGTAAAAATTATATATGTAGTGTATAAAGTGTGTAATTGTGAACATGTTCCTATGGTTTTATTTTATATAAATGTACATTTGCCTGTTTCTTAAGTGATACTTCAATATTACAACCCCCCCAGAGACTAGTTTACACAGCAACACAGCCACCTTCATGCTTTACATCCACACCTAAGACACATACCTCTAAGGGTCACAAGGGTGTAGACCTCAAGCCCTAATGGCCCACTGAGACTGCATCAAACCATTGTAATGTTTTAGTAATAGGAGACTATATTGTAAGGCATATGTACACCACCCTCACCAGGCTGGATAAGAATAGGGTAGCAGTTAGCAGTCTTTATCGAACCAGGATGTAACAAGGGGTCTTAAATCCATCCATCCTGACAAATATGATTATATCTAATAGTGGCCCACATAGGGGTGAATAACCTTAGATGCTCTACCTAGAGGGATATACAGAAGGCTATGACTGAGCTTGCTATGCATGCATCTGAAGTAGGAAAGACATCAATTTTGAGTGGTATTTTGTCACCAAGAATTATGTCAAAATTCAACGACAAGATAACTGGCTTTGTAGCCATCATTCTAGGGGATCCAGTATGCATCATCTTGGAGTGAGATGGCTGACAAGCCTTCTTGCTTTGCCAGGGATGGTCTGTACCTCTCATATCAATGCTTTCACATTCTGGCTAAGCTTTTGCTGCCCCCATAGTGCCTTCTTTAGGCAGAGATCATCTGATGGACATTCAAACCTATTAAATTTGAACTTGTTCATCTTTAATGTGACTCTACTCAATGTCAGGAACCTTAACAAAATAAAATGCCAAAACTAGTCTCTCCTGTAACTTGCACACATTAATTTATGTGTAGTTACAGAAACATGGTTACAGAGCAATGAAACGACTCCCTCTATTCTTGG
Organism: Protopterus annectens; assembly: GCF_019279795.1. Classification (NCBI taxonomy): domain Eukaryota; kingdom Metazoa; phylum Chordata; order Ceratodontiformes; family Protopteridae; genus Protopterus; species Protopterus annectens. The sequence goes on along the minus strand of NW_025052152.1, from coordinate 4,796 downwards.
CTATTATACCTTTTATATCTTGAGATCTACTAAATTGTGAGGGAGTATCAGTATTTGCCAAAGATATCATCACCTCATGACAGATTCCTTGGGACACCACATTTAAATGCCTATAAATCCAAATCACCATAAAGCAGACTAATTTTCACATCATATCTAGCTATTGAACACCATCTATGTCCCCATCTGAGCACAACAGCTATCTTAATGCATCAGCTAAAATTCTCTAAATCCGAGTTTTCTACTGAGGGACTTCAACTATCCATCAACAAAACTGGCGGATCTACACTGCCAATGGCTGACATGCCTAGCTCTTCCTGGACATTATTAATGCTTTCTTATAGTTGACCATCCTACTAGGGGCCCCAGTACCCTTGCACTAGTCCTCACAAATATGACCACTTCTTGCATCTCACTATATATATTATCATGCCTAGTTAAATCAGGCCATTGTTTATTGACCTTTTCCTTTAAAATTGCTGGTACTTCCCCTGTAAATAGCTTTGTGTTTAGGGATTTCTCAAAAGCAAACCTCATTCAGTTACTTGACAACTTATACTGTAATTCTCCTCTGAAGGATCACATTGCTAAACCTTACCTATGCCTCTGACTTCTGCTCCCACTTAAGTAGTTGTATTAATAGGGTAATCCCAATCAACAACAAATATGAAAAATTAAAAACAAGCCCCTGTGGTGGAATACCTGTATAAATAAATTATGTAGCAAGAGAAAAAAACTGTGTAATGCTTATTAGAGATCTTATTCAATCTACCTTAAAACCACACTTAAGCAAACCATAAAAGATTATAAGGGAACCATTAGAAAGCATAAGGCTGAGTATGAACTTAAAGTAGTCACTAAAAACAAAAATAACTGCAAATAGTTCTTAACTTCCTGGCATAGAAAAAGAAAGAACACACAACAATGTTGGACACTGAAAGTTTTTTAATCCTAGACTCTCATCAATTTGGCTTTATTAAAGGAAGGTCCTGCCTCTTTAGCCTTAATTCATTTCTTTGGGAAAATAAATAAAACAGTAGATAGTGGTTATGCAATGTATACAGCATATCTTGCCATGCCCATGGCCTTTAACACTATTCCCTATGCAGACATTCACAGGCATGTAAATCTGAACATAAAGCTTTATACTGAGTTGTGGATAGTTAACTGGTTCTCTGAAAGAATCCACGTGGTTAAAGTAGCAGATGCCTCTTCTGAAAGCAAAAAAGTTACCAGTGGTGTACCACAGTATCCAGTTTTGGGCTCTCTCCTATTTGGCATATATTTTTCTGATTTTCAAGCAAGTACTACTGGGCTATGGTTAACCAAGTTTGCAGACAGCTGCAAAGTGAGTGATGTTATTCAATCTTCAGCTCACTCACACAACTGCTTCAACATAGGTTAGACCATGTTAACAACTGATGCAAGGAGAATGGTCTCAAATTAAATGTGAAAAATAAATGTAGTGTAGCTCAGTTTGCTAAATAAAACAGTTTCACTTACCATACAGGAGATGCACCTCTCCAATCATACACTGTTGTAAGGGATCTAGGCATTGTTTGACCATTATGGCTCCACAGTAGTTTGGAAACCTTTTATCTGGTTTACAAAATTTCCAAAGGTATCCCCTCTAGATCCAAAGAAGTGTCTGTTTGACAGTCAAATATCAAATATTGTTCTGTACACTAGATTCAATACACATATCTTTAAGGTAACAAATAAATTACCACTCAAAAATCACATGAAACTGAATAATAAAGTCCCTTACTTACACAAAATAATACATTCCACTTGAGAAATGAATCTTCAAGCAGGAGTAATTGTGGACAAGAAGGCTATAATAAAAAATTCTAATCAGGGAGATGACATACAATAAACTATAGCGGCTAAAATAAATTGTTTTCAGCTAAAGATACAATGTGCCCCGTCTGCCAATAGCTTGCAAGATTAAAATAAAATCTGCAGAGGTCTTAAAGGTTGCAGCTCAATTTCTGTGAATGTTCCAGCAGGAAAATCCATTAACTCTAACAGTTATTACCTTTTGGCCAACTATATATTCATTGTCCAGTCAAGCTAAACTTTTCTGTTGCCAGTGTGCTCCTGTGTCAATCCTATAAGCTCTCTAAGCTTAATCATAAAATCTAGCACGTACTCCACAATGCACTTGCAAGAATCACATTCACCCTCCCATTCATCAGAAATCAAGTCTAGAAGACCCCTTTATGTTCCCATAAATAAGCTGTCAAATTGTAAAAAAAAAAAAAAAATGTGGATTCTTGGGGCACCCACTTGAAAGTAAAAATTATAAGGTCTAGGTACTAGTGCAATTCCTGATTAAATTGACTGCTCTCAGTTGAATCCCTTTACCAGACCATTTATATGGACTGATGGGGGGGGGATATTTCTTTTTTTTTTAACTGGTTTGCCACACAGTGCTTCCACAAACAAGTCAGCAGGTCTGATACAAAATTAACTCCCTCCTCCATCAATCTTTCATTTGGAAATCCCACCCTGTTGAAAATTTCTGACAGATCATTTGCTATCTTTTCTACCTCAACAAAAGACAAAGCACTACCTCAGGGTAGTAACAGGTCCCAGTGTACCAATGACTATACCAGATGGTTCCTTGATTACAGTCAATGCCACCAAAAGCATCATTAGCTTTGTTTCCTGCCTTGTCAACCTTCTGATAACACTCACATGTCTTACAGTACCCTCTCAGGTCTTTTGTAATGCCTGGTCAATAAAACATTTGTACAGGCCTCCTTATTTTACCACCTCAAATGGGCTGACAAAAGGAATATCATGAGCCACAATTAGAATTACATGAAGCCAGATCCTTGTGACTGCCAAATGCTGCATCATTTTTCCACATATTCCTTGAGGAATCCATTCTCTGTATAGTAACCCTTTGCCCTACTATACAGATTACCTTTGCTCGAGAGACAGAAGTCTCCTTGTCTACCTTCCTCAAATTCAATAAGGTGGAATCTGAGAGCTTCAATTGTCTTAGCTCTCCCTTCATGACTCTCTCCCAGTTCCAGTTCCCCTTCTACCAGAAGTCTAGGTCTTTTTTTTTTGCCATTTCTTTCCCTGGAATACCCCTCCACAGAGGTAGTCCAGTACGTTTTAACTTTTATAGCTCAGATTCAGGCTTCTTGCTACTACCCAACTCCTTCACTCAAACAGTCACATCACAAGCCACGGATGGAGTTGTTGGTATTGACTGGGTCTCTCTCTTGCTACCCTCCCCATGTGACTGGTTCTATGATGTAAATAATTGCAGGTACACAGGTTACTATGTCATCAAGCTCACTACCTATACAAACGCTTGCTGTGATATCATCAAGCACTCCCAAATGTTAGTCTTCTTGCCCCTGATTCCAAGTCCAATTGAACCATTGCTAAAGACATCTAAAAAGATGTCTCGCACATAGACCAAACTGGAGTGGACTGCCCAGTCAACAAATGTTCCTCTCCAATAGCCACAAGCTTAACAAAAGTAGTATCTAATGTAACATGTAATTTTTTTTAATCACTACCAGCATAATCCCATATGATATGTAACTGCAGCTGCATTTTCATGACAAGCCACAATTTCTTTGTTCTGCATTTGTCCGTTTCCTCACATGGCTTTTGTTTGACATCCTGTTACAGTAGACATTTAGAATTAACATTTGGTTACACTGGAAACATTTTACTCCAAGACATTAATGAGCACTTGAGTTTTTCATTTTTGCCTATGCAAACTACTATGAAGATTCAGACTACCCTAAGGGTACCCTTATACTCATGGGTAGTACTGGGCACTCCCTTTTTATGCAGTTACTCCCTGCTGGCAAGGCAAGATATAAGTCACTATTTTTTTTCTCTCAGTTCCTCAGCAATGTTACACTCCTGATATCTTAGCCATATTGTTAGACCAAAACACCGAGTGCTTGTTCTCTTATCAAAGGGTTTTCCAAGATTTCAAAAGCAGCAACCTCGACACCCAACTCACTCTCCTATGGAAGCAACTGCTTACTTCAACAATTAAATCACTAGCACTGCCCTCTGCCTTTATGTTGTCGAAATGGTTTTCATATGAACTTCAGGAGTATGTTTAAAATATTCAAATACACAGTGTTTAACATAAAATCATAATTAACACAGTCTATATCAATTATTTTAGTTAGTGCATGCAGTGTCTTACCCACAGGAACACGAGTTAAAAATCTTGACCACTGCCCCACAATAAGATTAGTACTGCTTACACACCCTTTCAAATTCAGAAATAAAATCAATGTTACTAGCTCTTTACACTATGGAAACAATTTAGTACTGACCTTGGCATCCAGGGATCGACTTTTACCTCATTACTCGTGTGTCTTTTATGAAGACCCAGCATCTCTCACTCTTACTGGTACTTGCTTTATTCTTTCTTCATGCCCCTCTCACTTTCTTTGCATTTCAAGTTGTTTCATTCCCTCATCTGCCTCAGTGACTAAGCTTTCATTTTAAGTTGTCAGTGATTTTTTTTCCATTTCATATTGCATTTTTAAAATCAACTGGGAATGGATTGAGTTGCTTTGTTGCATGCTCCATGCTTTAAATCTGCCCAGATTACACCAAAGAGTATACATGGGGTGACTGGCCTGAATGCTGTACAGCAAATAAGCACCACTGTCTGGGTAATAGCCAATACCTGTCAAGCCCAAATAATCTTCACAGTGTACAGCTGCAGTTCAGTGCCAGAATCCTTGGATTTCAAGAAATGTATCCACTTGAGACTAAGCCTAGTGCCTTTCAGTGAAATC
>NW_025052151.1:0-11798 GCF_019279795.1 Protopterus annectens | reverse complement strand
TTTACCAGATGATGTCTTTTTAGTGTTTCTGCATTGTTTTGTGCTGTAAAATGTAAAATAAAATTCAAATCATTGTAGAAGTAAAGACGAGTATGCATACATTAGTAGTGTTTACTTGGTAAATGGGGCAAAATAGCCAGGTAACAGGACACTGGAATGTTGGCTTACAGGGGACTCTGGTGCCATGTTTTGGTTGTCTGTTCTTCAATTTTATGCGTTCAAAGTTGGTATCCCACAATTCCATTGGAGTGGGTGGGGTTACATAATTATGTATGCAAATTAGATGTTAATCAGCTGATACAGATTTGCACCTATTTTTCATGTGGCCCTTGTCAGATTTTTGATGTTTCCAGGTTGAGAGGTATGCCCGACCAGTCACGAAGTGGAGATCCCACAGAGTTAGGTCCCAGGTCCTCTCCTGTTGGGTATGTACTCCCCTGAAGTCCAGGCCAACACGAAGGGGACTCTGGCTGACAAAGGATTAAGCAGATGATTGCATGTTGGGAGCTATTATTAACTCCCCAAGTGATGCTGACATCCTACAGAAAGGCCTCAATGAGACCAATGATTGGTGTCAGAACCATGGCCTTAAGCTCAATGCCAAAAAAATGTCTTCATCCCCTTTGGGAAAAACCCGGTTCCCTTGAATTACCACAGTGAATGGTAGTCCACTGAACACAGAAGGCATTATAAGAGATCTGGGAACACAGGTTGACAGCAACCTCTCTTTTGACCACCACGTTGCCACTGTGGTCAGAAAGTCCTTCTATGCGGCACATCTCATTAGTAAGGGTTTTGCATCCAAGAAAAAAGAGGTCATTGTCTCCCTCTACTCTTCCAATTAGGCCAATCATAGAGTACACCGCCCCATTTGGTATGTACCTCACTAGACACCTGCAGCAACTGGAGAGGCCACAGAAGTACCTCACAAAGATGATCCTAGGCCTTAAACACTTGTCCTATATGGACAGACTCAAAAAACTTCAACTATTCTCGGTGTCATATCGCCTACTTAAAGGCGATCTCTTCTTGACTTACAAAGCCGTGTCTGACCCAGCTCTGTTAGAAATGCTACATCTAAAGAAATGACAATTCCTCAGCACCACACACTCCAGAGACCTCAACTTCATTACCACAATCAACAGAACATGCTGGAGGGACAGATTCATAACCTAGAGACTGCCCATGCTATGGAATAGACTTCCCATACATGTCAAGCAGAGCACCTCACTGGCCCTCTTCAAGAGAAATCTTGATGAGTGGATGGGAAATAAAGAAGAAAATTCACCCGGGGATCACTCCAGTGGCTCTACTCGACAGAGGCACTAGGAACTATGGTTGGATGGCACGATGCCAGAGTAATCCTATGGGCTAGGCTTGTAAAGGCTCCAGGGCCATTAGTCTAGTACACACCTATCAACCTATGGTGCTTTTCATCTTTTTAAAATACTGTTATACAAAAGTTTCCAGGTCTTTATCACTTTCTTCTTTCCTAGCTCCCAAACTTTCAGAGGAATACCATCTATTCCTGGAGTCTTTCCTGTAGATTGGTTATATGTCACCATTTTTATCTCGTCTCCTCCTATCCTAATTGTTAATAATTGAATATCCTTTACCTTTAACCTTGGCATATTTAGTTCTTTAAACATTTCAATTTGTAATTTTTCTTGATTTCCACATTTATCTGGTTTATACAGATTTTATAACATTTCCAGAATATTTATCTGGTTATTTTCCTTGTTATAGGCTCCCTAATATTGGGAACAACATTTTCTACTTTTTGTTGCCTAAGCTATTGTGCTAAAAGCTTTTGTGCTTTGGAGTTATAAAAAAAAACAGTTGCTTCACAGCAGTCTTTCTAAACTCATGAATGTTATCCAAGTAGTCCCATATTTTCTGTTTAACCCCCTGCAGTTGTGCTTCCTCTTCCTGTGAGATACCCTCTATTCTGCAATACTTTAACCTTTGTCAGTCCCTGTAATTAATGTAATTCTTACTACTTAACCATCTTTTTTATTTTCTTTCTTTCCTTCTTTTTTTTACTTTTAATTCTACCATATTTTTAAAACCCACTTTCATTTTATACCACCCCTGGCTATATTTTCTGAAGAAATCTCTTTCCTGATATCTCAAGAATAATTTCAACTACACAGTTCTTAAATTTCTCTTTTTACCTGATAGGTGGGAAAGCGCCGGTGTCTCATTTTTATTTCATTACTTGCATTTTTATTTTATTTATTATTGGCGTGTGATCTGAAATAGTTACTGGATGTGTATCCAAACTTTCAATTAAACGTGCATGTTCTGTAAGTATAATATCTGTGTAGCCTAGCCCAGTTTTTGCACTTTGCGGAATAATGTGTAAATTCTCTGAGCTCCTACTACTAAATTCACTTCTTCCATGCCAAATACTCATAAATTTCTTCGAAAATCTACCCTCTTCTGTTATATTTTTCCTTCTAGGCCCCCAGGATACATCCTCACTGCTGCAAATCAAATTCTAGTCCCCACCTGTTAATTAAGGTCCATTGTAGCAGTTTTAGGTGGAATATACATGTCAGCATAATCCTCCTCCCTTGCTAGCAGCCCCTTACTACTACAAATCTGTCATTATCTCTTTTTTCCCTCTTCTGTTGCTATTGGAGCTCCTCTAGCAATTATTATAAGTACTCCCCTTTTTCTTTGTCCCGGATATTCAGCTGAATAATCCTTCTGAAATCCTTTCATCATTCTTGACAAGCTCATTATTTTCAGTAAACACTGCTTGATTTGCTTTTAACTTTACTAATAATTAATCAGTAAATCATCAGGGTCTACTTGTTAGTTTCCCTTCAACTATTTGGCAATGTCTTGTATAGACTCGGACACCCTGAGTTGACATCTTTCCTGTAAAAGCACCATTGAAATTTCAGCATTGCCTAATTTGCACACAGGACAATTCGTTTGCAGTGGCGAACACTGCCCCCAGAGTTGCAAACCACCAGATGCTCCTGATATTACTATATAAAAAAAAAAAGTCTGTTGCTGTGGATATGAACTTTCCCACTATCTCCATATGAGCATCTGGAGGCAATGTAGAAATGGTTTTGTATTACTGACAACCAGTTAATTCTCAAACTGATATGGTATGTGAGAGATGTATTTACACTGTCACTGGAGGCAAAGCTCTCACATAAAAGCATTCCTAATGTCAGTACAGTTGTTAGTGTACACACTGCACCCATCACGCACAATTCAAAGCAGACACACAGACCCACATATGCAGAGGCAATTAAATGCAACCTTTCTAAACCCCAATGATGATCTAGATGCCTCAGCAGCCCCGAATGCACTCTTTGAAAACACCCACATCTACACATAGACATATCTCTGGAGCCTCTGATTCTAGGCCCATAAGGCAAGCCACCACACAGTCCAGCATTCTGGTCATTGGAGACTCAATTGTGAAACACCCTTATGTCCCTCTCACCAGACTAAGTAAAGAGAAAGTCACTGTCAGTTGCTTATCAGGGACCAGGATCTGCCACATTATTCACGCAGTCAGGTTATTGGACCACAAGTACCAGTGACTTATACTCCATGTGGGTGTAAATGATGTGAGACATACCTCCTTAGATTATATGAAGCGACATCATGGAGCTCTCAGAATGTGTCCCAGGCTAGTTATGAGTCTAGCACTGAGCAGCATCTTACCTTCTCCAAGAATGATACAACAGTACAAACAAAAGATGACTGACTTTAATAATTGTCTTAGTTTCTGGTGCCATTCTAAGGGGGTGCAATATTTGTCACAATGGAAGGAGATGGTCAACGGACCCCACTGTTTTGCCAGGGATGGTCTACACATCTCCCCTCAAGGCTTTCAAATATTAGCTAAAACATTGTCCTCTCCACATAGTGACTTTTTTAAGCAATGCCAAACTGAAAGCACTTCTTACATAGCACATCAAAACCAAGAAAATCTAAAGGTGTTACTGCTCAGTGCTAGGAGTTTAAACAAAACAAAAACACCACTCACTAGAAGCTGTCTTCACCCTAGAGCAGCTGTCCCCAACCACCGGGCTGTAAGTCATTTGGTACTGGGCCGCCAGGTACGGAGTGAAATGAAAAGGTGAATGTGTGTATGTATGTGTTTGCGTGTTTGAGTCTGTCTGCATGTGTGAGTGAATGTGTGCATGAAAGTCGAATGTGTGTGTGTATGAGAGAGAGTGAGCAGTGAGATCGATCGGGCCGTTATTTTACACTCGCTAAGCAGTGCTTTTGCTGTTTAGTGAGTGTAAAATAAAAGTCAAGGAAACCGAAAAAGTGTGCGAGCTTCTGTCTGTGTTTGTGAGTGAATGCGTGCATGAAAGCAGAAGTATGTGAGAAAGTGAGTGATCCCTGGCGGCAGCAATGAGGTTTGTGTACCTCTTGACCATACCACTCAACCTCTTGCACAATAAATCTGGACAGAGCCACAAATAGGGGCAGATTTTAAATATTGCTTTTATTAACATAGAAAATCAATAAGGTTGCCATTAGGTTTATGTGCCTCTCGACCATACCAATCAACCTCTCTCATAATAGATCTGGACACATGCCTGTCAACCTCTTAGAGCAAGAAATCTGGAAAAAGCGAAAATTAATGGGGGGACAAAGGCCCAAAAATAGGGACACTTAAGTACTGCTCTTACAAACTTAGAAAGTAGATAGAAATGCAGGTTTTGCATTAGCATGCATTTGATGAAGGGTATGAAGTCTGAAATTCAACTGTCTGTCATTTTCTGACTTCAAACCTCAATGATCTGCTAGTGATTTGTCAGAAATAATTTTATGAGAAACAGACCAAAAATATGAGGCAAAAATCTGGACATTCTGAAAAAAATCTGTGCAGTTGAGAGTTGTGCTAGACAGAGTCAAATAATGACAGATTTTAAATAATAAAAAAGTCAAACGCTGCATCCCAAAAGTCAAACTTCCAGTGTGAAGTAATAAATAAGATAAAAATCGGGCACAGACACAGGAATGCTGGTCAGCAGAGTAAAACAGTCCACGTATATGGTTCTCAATAGAGTATCAATGAAAACAATACAAGGCAGTTTTCACTTCACCATGAACAGAAACAAACTCCAGATATAATAACTTCTTCTTTATTGGTCATAAAAACAAACATGGCAAGCGAAAAGAAGTTGCTGGAGCAAAAACGGAATAAAATCCAAAGGGATACTACCAATTTTAGAAATGGTCATGTGTTTACTTGGCCGAGGACTGAGTTCGAAAAGAATGGTAGTTCATAATGTATCTAAACTGAAAGGTGATTCACGAGTAGTATGCAACGAAGGGACCATTTGTCATGCTAAATCTATTAAAGGGGATGACCGGTTGGGCAGTGATGGTACAAATGTCATTGTCACTACAGCAATTGTACACCATGAGGATGAAATATTGCAGTCACCAATGATAACACCAGATGTAGGGAGTGTTAATGGAAGTTCTAATACACAACAGACGGAGTTAGTCACAGGCCCCAACCTGCCTGTTAGTACATCCGATAATTTAAATAGTAATGATGTGTCAGTGGGAAGGAAGGCCAAAATATAATAAAATAATTTAAATCATGGTCATTTAGGTGCAGCAGGTCCTGCTCCTTTCCCCATCTCAGAATTTCGGAGGCTGAGGAGGGACAGATCCATGAGCAGGGGGAGACAGAAAAGAAGAATGACAGAAGAGCACTATGTGGGACCAACATTAAAGAAAATTTGGGAGAAAACCACAAGTCATTAATATGGAATATATCTAATAGGCATCTAACTCGGGATGAAATTGATGTTTTAGAGAGGGGACTTACCTTTATACCCTCTAGTAGGAGTGACATAACTGACTCCGTGATGGATGTTAAACTCTTTGCTCGTAACATACAATTAAAATTGGATTTTGGCAGTTTTACATCTGCCAATCCAAAACAGAATTGTAGTAAACCTAGCATGTATGTACCCAATCTGCACCCCTTGATAGATGCCTTCACAAAGTTGGTTGAGGAAGATCTACACAAACATGATATGAATAATAAACATAGGAAATGGTATAGTAATTTGCATCCTAAACAAAGAACAACATTGAAAGCACTTAAATGTGACTCCAATGTTGTTATTAGACTCAACAGACAAGGGAGGTCCCGTTGTTGTTATGGATAGATGTAGTTATATAACTAGCATGGAGGATCTGCCTAGTGACATTCAGTTTTACTGTCGAATAGCCCCTAGTCAAGTCGAAAGAATTATTAATAGAATTTCTGTTTCACTCTTGGATTTTTCACGTAAAGGAATGATCACTGATGAATTGTATAACTTTTTTTCAGTTAATAACCCTTTAATACCTAGTATACAAGGGATGCCCAAAATACACAAACATCCCTCTCATCCACCTATGAGACCCGTTGTTGCTGGAAGGGGTTGGGTTACAGAACCCATCTCCTTGTACTTAGAATCTAGGCTTAGGCCGATAGTTAATACATATCCACACATATTGAAGGACACCAAACAATTTTTGTTAATGCTTTATGATAAAATGTCGAGCCTATCACATGAATTACCATACTGGTTGGTTACATTGGACGTTCAAATCTTTATTTACCACCATCCCTAATGATGAGGGCATCGAATGTGTATGGTGGTGTTTACAGGTGAACCATGGGTTACCTGAATCATCTATTGATGTAATGTCTGAGCTATTACAACTTGTATTGGCCAATAACATCTTTACCTTTAATAATAAAATTTACATTCGGAAAGATGACGTGGCTATGGGCACCTCGTGTGCCAATAGCTACGCCAATTTGGTGATGGCTGATTGAGAGAGATGTAGTTTCTTTGAAATGGAGTACTTTAAGAAGTTTGTTTTATGTACGTTTTGTAGATTACCTTTTCTTGGTATGGACAGCCAGTAAAAATGACCTATTCAAATTTTTGGAGCAGGTCAACTCACTGACTTATTTAAAATTCACTATGACAGCATCGAAGATTACTGTCCCTACTTGGAGCGTTTTTGTAGAGAGACTTCCTGATGGCTTGTTGAACACGGGGTTATATAGGAAATCCTGTTACAGGAATTCCTTATTACATAGGACTAGCATGCACCCCAAGTTTGTCTTTAAGAATATAGTGAGAGGACAGGCAATGCGAGTCTCACGTCTCAACCCCACAGAAACGGGTTTTCATAATGAGTTGACCAATCTCCAGCAGCAATTGCCTGATAGGTCCTATAGTTTGCAGGAAATAGAGGAAGGCTTTTTGGGAGTTGATACCCTCAGGAAAGATAGGGCATCACCATATTTTACAGCAAGAAATGAGATAACTTATGAAGGGAATGATATACTAGATGGGTCAGTAATATCAAATCAAGAGACTAGAATATCTATTTATTACACACAAGATGTTAAGGCTATTAAGAATGTTTACTCTAAGTATTGGGATGTATTAACAGTTGATCCGAATATCCATGACATAGCGGGCCATGCACCAAGATTTACATATAAGAATCTTCTCAATTTGTATAGGATGTTGTGTAGTTCAGACCAAATTAATAATCATTGCTTATCAAGTTCCACTGTTGGTGCAACTAAACCCTGTCAGAACTGCAACTATTGTTGTTTGATAGATAGTACAGCGATGTTTGTACATCCTGTTACACAACATTGTTTTTACTTTCATCCTAGGGTTAACTGTGATACAAAGCATATTGTCTATTTTGCCACCTGTAAGTCTTGCCCAGCGTTTTATGTGGGCAAGACCGACAGAAGGCTTAAGGATAGAATTAGAGAGCACCAATATAATATTCGGGTTAAATCGGTCAGAAATGCCCTTTCAAAGCATGTTTTAGAAACGTCCATGGAACACACATTTAAGTTTCTAGTGATACAAGTTAATAAACCCACCATTAGGAGAGGTGATGTCATGAATTTCACAGGACAGAGTGAAACTAAATGGATTATCAGGCTGAGAGCAGATAGGGTGTCCGGCCTGAATGACAGGGTACCTTTGAGACCCATGTTGAAGGGAAGGAGACTTAGGGTATAGTATGAAGTAAATCTGATGAGCTACCGTGTTTATTTAGTCAGTGCGATATACGTGCTTATTTTTAGGATTTTGGTGTTTCTAATTGAATTATTTAGCAATGTTTTAATTGTAGTAAATGAAATGCATTTTATATGTATGTTGCGTTAAATTTCCCTCATATTCTGCTGGTGATATTATTATTTGTATAGATATTTATGTATTTGAATATTTAATTAATTTGTAGGATGTGATGTCATGGTCAAGAGAGTATTTATTGGATACATTGAATTTATTCTTTCTTTTGCTTGAAGAAGCCCAGTCGGGTGAAAGCGCTTGCCATGTTTGTTTTTATGACCAATAAATAAGTTATTATGTCTGGGGTTCGTTTCTGTTCATGGTGAAGTGAAAACTGCCTTATATTGTTTTCGTTGATACTCTTATTAAGAACCGTATATGTGGACTGTTTTACTCTGCCGACCAGCATTCCTGTGTCTGTGCCAGATTTTAAATATTGCTCTTGTAAACCTAGTTAATAAGGTTGACATACCTCTCGACCATACTAGATCAATGTTATGCCGTTAAGCAGAATGTACACTCTTTTTTTTTTTTTTTTTTTTTTTCCTGTAATTATTGCCAAGTCTTTTTATTGTACTTTGGAGCTTTTCTCTCTGGTTTTTGGCTGAAAATGGATTTTCTAGTCCAGTCGGTTCTCCTCCGTAAACAAATGTCAAATAAATAAGTAAATAAATATGAAGTTTATGTGTGTGCAGTGGCTGGTCTGTGGAAAATAAACTGGTCATTGGTGCAAAAAAGGTTGGAGACTGCTGCCCTAGAGAATGCTGATGTCTGTGCGGTCCCTGAGACATGGTTTAAAGTCATGGAGAGCATACTAATAATGCTAGGTTATAAATCCTTTCAAACATTTTAGACCAGCTACTTACATATTCAGGGACTAAAGGTGGAGGTATGTTGATTTTACATCAAAAATAAATATAACTAAAGGCTGGTCAAATAGGACAATGCACTTGAGGTTTTCCATGTTCAAATCACCGTGAAGCCAAAATCCCAACACCACTTCCTTGCAAGCTGTTGAGTCCCCTCTTAGCTTGGCCAGAAACTTATGCCTATATTCAAACTTATTGAAAACACTATCAACCCAATACTATATTCATGGCTGACTTTAATTACCCCACTATTAACTGCAGGAATCTATCACGACACCAAACATACAGAGCGAGATTGCGGTTTGGAAGCATAAACTTCCTGGACCAGCTTTCTCAATACACCAAGGTGTGCAACCATACTGGATTTGGTCCTCACTAGTATGAGAGAATGAGGCACACCTAGTGTAATGTTTTGTGGCTAATAATATCTGACCATAAAATGGTCTCCTTTGAAGTAAAAAGCCGTAAAATCTGGAACACCAGCTAACCCTGGAATGTTCAGGAACTACTGTAAAGTTAACTTCCTACTATTAAGTGATAGATAACCAGGCAAAATTTCAAGCCCCGCATAAACCCTGAACAGTGCTGCTTACTTTCGAGAAAGTGTTCAGAGAAACCCTATACAAGCATGTTTATAGCAGCATAAAGGCAGCTGTATCCACCCGGAAGAAGTATAGAATTAACTCAAAAAACAAACCACCTGGTAGAATCCACAACATCAGTAGGCTGTAGCCATGGCAGAAGGAAGAAAATGTTGGCAAAAGTTAGGAGGAGTGTAGTACCCAGCAGGATAAATGTGCACTCATTAAACTAAGCAAACAGCTCAGAGGGACAGATAGTTTACCAAATCCAAGAGTTGAGGGTAGAATTTGGTCTCCCAGAGCCAAGGACAACCAGAAGACATTCTTTAGCTATGTCCACAACCTCAAAGGCAATACATAATAGTGTGCAAAGCTCATTATTAATGGAGTCACCTATGCTGAGCAGAATATACTTATAGCAAACCCTACTGACCTGGAAAATTCAGCTCAAACCTTATTGCTCTCTCCCCACTCCAACCTTCCCTCAGGAGAGTACCATCAAATCATCAACTCCCCTGCTTTCACTAGCGGCTGGGTCCTTAATGCTCCCTCTAAGGCTAAGGCACTGCATCCCACTGGAGGGCCCAACAATATCTCAGAATGCCATCTAGAGTTGCAGGAAATATATCTCATCAAGGCCCTCTGGAATTGCAGTTTAACTGTTGTCTCCAAACTGGCTTTGTGCCTCATGAATGAAGAACTGCAGCAGTCATCCCTCTGCATAAAGGTGGGCCATCTACAGACACATAAGTCTCATTAGTCTCGTATGGAAAGTCATGGAAAGAATTATCATGGAAATGATCAATAATGTCACAAGAAATCTCCAGACACTGGAACCAGCCAGTTTTTGGGTTTAGTCCAAGGGAAAGGTCATGCCTACTCAACCTGGTGAGAACATCTTTGAGAAAGGTCACTAAAGCAATGGATGGCGTTAAAATGGTTCACATTCTGTCCCTACCTTGTCCTGGCCAAGGCATGACACAATACCCCACTCGGGCATTGTTGCCAGAAGAAACTCAAGAGGTAGAGTGCAAACTATGTCATGCTTGGAGCCAGTTGGCTCACAGACAGGACCCAGGAAGTTAGAATTGGGAAGTCCACCTCTGTAAAGTGGCCAGTGCAGAGTCTGAGGATAGGATTCTGGGACTGCTCCTTTTTTGAAATTTACTTTTCTTAAGTCAAAGCCAATGTCTGTGGCCTCTGGCTGACTAAATTTGCAGATGATTGCAAATTAGGAGCTGTCCTTGAATCCCCACTGACACAAATGTTCTCCAGGAAGGGCTGACACAAACAACTGGTGACAGAACATAGACTAAAACTAAATGCAAAAGGAATGTATAATAATAGTATCCTTTGGGGAAGTCATCCACCTTGTAACTATCCTATTGACAGCACACCCTAAAGAGTTGACAGTCCGAGTAGTTGGGGATTTGGGGACACACCATACCTCTGAACTGTACAGAATCATTAAGCTTTTTACCAGTTTTGAGGTCTAAATAATGGGGTGCCACATTCCCGAGTGTACGCCTTAATTTCTGAATTTCCCAGCTTTGTTTTCAAGTTTTGGCCTTTTTGGATTGACATCATCGTGTGGAGGAGTCCGTGGTGACGTCAGCTTCATAAGCAGCCTGCCAGCCTGTCGGAATTCAGCCGAGGGCTGCTGTGGGCTGAGTAAGTTTACTATTGTGGTTGTGATGTTGAAAGAATAACATGTGAATTAAAAGGCAGTCTCTGTAGTAAAATAAGTCTAATCCTATGCTTATTCTCATTTGTATAGTGTAATTCACTACCTTTTGTCTCTCTTTTTTAATGGCGGAAGACCTTATCAGGGATCAGCTCCGGCAACTATCAAAGTGCAGTTGGCAGCCATTTCTACTTTTCATGTTGCTAATGAACCCAATCTAATGGCGCACAGGCTTTGTAGGGTGTTTCTGAAAGGGACTATGCTACTTCGACCTCCAGTCTTTGATCCTGTAATGCCATGGGACCTCAGTTTTGTGTTACAGTGGCTTACCTCACCTCCCTTTGAGCCCGCAGCTACTTGTGACATTAAATTTTTGTCTTGGAAGACAATCTTTTTAATAGCCATCACTTCAGCTAGGCGGGTCTATGTGAGCTCAAGCTTTTATTGGTCCATACCCTATACTTGGTATTTCTCAAGGATAGGGTTCTCTAAGGCCTAATCCTTCCTTTATGCCAAAGAGAGGTTGCTTGGAGTTGTCAGCATCAACCAGTCCATT
>NW_025052150.1:0-11924 GCF_019279795.1 Protopterus annectens | reverse complement strand
GTTACGGGTATGATCAATACCACACAGCCATTTTGATTTGACATTCGCCTTGCTCTGCAGCCAAGTTAACTTCTCTCAGGTATAGTGATTGTATTACTGAGTTTCATGACTACACTTGATGCAGCCTGAGTCTATGAGTAGTTAACTACATATTCATTTTTTTTTTTTGTAAAATTGCTGACAATGTTCAGCTATCAAAATAACTGTGGGGTGTGAACAAGAAAATATAATACCCGAGATGTTCTATTACACACAAGTGACACACAAGTGTCTTAGCAGGAATTGTTTGTGGTAATTTTAATTAACAGAAGGCGATACATTTACATCATTATCTCCTACTTGTTTATGTAGATGTAGGCAATTATCAAATTAACATCAATGGCTGCATCCTGTTCTTGCAGTACAGAGTCAGATCCTTAGCGAAGAAGACTAATTCACTTTGCTTCACACATGCATTACAGAAAATAGAACAATACTATTTAGATGTACATTTTCCACAGCATCTTATTTTAATGTCACAATATATTGGTTTAACTTTCTCAAGTCACTGAAAAATATCTCAGTTTTCGTTGAAAAGGCCCTGGACCTAGGACACTTTGTCTGGTCAGCAAAATGAAACAAATAAATGCATCTATTATTCAGTGTTTTCAGTACAAGACAAAATGTGGGCAGGGATAGTAAAATGCAGAGACTGTAAGAAATAAACAAAAAACATAGTATGTTTTAGGTTTGGAACAGACATCTCAAATGCTAAATGGACCAGACTAGTTTTTGTTTGAAAAATAACAGAAACTTGGAGAAGAAGGGGTAATATTTACAGCATAGTCCTTTTCTGAAAGGGGTGCGGTTGATGGAGGAGTGGATGCATGAGTTTCAGATTCCTATGGGAAAATATAAGTGAGTGAAACAAACTGCATTTATAATGAGAACGATGCCTAGTGTGAAGGAAATAAAGATGAAGGAGATGGATTAAATGGATGGTAAGATAAATAGTAGAGACTTTTTTCACAAAGTGTTGGACAGGAGCTACTTATTTCAAAGTCTGCATGTCTAGGGGCATGCTGACCTAGGGAATGCTTCACAACTGTGACTCTTGCAGGTAAAGATTATATGTACATACACTGATTGTGTAACATTCTAAATGATAAATATGGGGCTAAGAATAATATAGAGAAAGATAAATATGACAGAAAGTTGAACAAAATAAGTCAGCAAAAATGTAACAGAAAACATATAGTGACAGGTGTACAAAATGTCAATATTAAAACAAGACATGTTTGGAAAGAAAACTAAAATTATTTTATATTGACTGACCTATGGGTTATTGTGTGATTTGGAAAAGACAGATGTTAAAGAAGATATGGAGAAGACAGAAGTACTCTGTCACATGTAATGCATAGCTTGTGTAACGGCACTCTTTCTGGGAAGAAGTTCTGACTCAGACAGGAGAGGTAATAAAGGTGAATCAGAATCCTGTACCTGGGTTATGAGGAATACTGTCAGAGGGCAAGGAGATATCCAACAGTATTAGTTATAGGATCTGTGATTCTAGCATGAATAAAGGTAATGACAGGAAAGAAAAAAAAAAACTGTATTCCATTCTAGAAACACAAAAATGGAAAAAATACAGCAGGAGGACACTTGTGTTCTGCATGAGGAGAGATAATAAGGATGCGCTAATATGGCACTGATGAGAATTTAAAGAGGGAAATGAAAGGGAAGAAATGGGGGAGACAGCAGTGTCATTAAATGTTTGAGTGGACACAACACCCACTGCTAAATAGGAGATGTAGGAACATGACCCATAAACATTTATTAATAACCAAGTCAGTCATCATATTAGGTAGTATAGTGGCACAACTGTTAGCATTGCTGTCTCACTTTGTTTGGTTCTTCATTTCTGATCTCAACTAGGGTGCCTTCTCTGCAGTATGCTCATCCTCCCTGCATCTATGTGGAGTTTTGTTGGATACCCAAGTTTTTCCAACAGATCTCAAAGACATTACACCGAAAAATTGGAATCCCTCCAAACTGCCCATAGGTGCAGATGTGAACATTTCCTACAATGGGGTAACATCTCACTGAGGATCAAGTCCTCTGCCTTGTGTCCAGTGAGTTATGTGACATGTTCCTGCTTCCACATGACCCTGAACTAGATTAAGTGGGTAATAGGAGAAGGAAGGACTGAACAGATGAATGAATTGTATACTATGACAATTTTAGGAAGCTGCACATGAAATTATGTATTCATTATTTTATTTATTTTGCCATTTCATGAAGCTGAAACTATATGCGGAACAATTTTATGAGTCTAAGTTATCAGCAAACCACTGACTACACAAAGTGTTCAATTTTGTGTAGCAAATGCCTTAAAATTTAAATTGATTTGCTGTGAAAAATAGGGAATTTATAATCCAGAGGAGTAAATGCACAGTAACAAAATGACATTTTTTGTAGATAAGAAAAAGGCAGAGTAATAGGAAAATAATGCCATATTTATTACTTTCAAAGGCTGTCAGCCTGTTCACCATGGGCTAGGAACTGGAAACCTTCCAGCTATGTTACCTATGCATATTTAAACCATAATTAATGTGATAATTAGTGTGATGAAGGAAAACTATAATGGACAACAGTGTGAGATAGTTTTCTTTAAAGCACATCATTGATAATGCACATTCTGACTGCTGTGTTATGAGATGCACAATGGCTACACGATGTGTTATATCTGACTACTATTAAAATGCTACCTGATATCCTTTTGTGGCAGAAACAATCTACACTCAGCAGTGAGAATATATTTTTGGAAGTATTGCTGTTTACTCAACAGCTTTTATGTGATAATCAGTTCCCACCATGCTCAGGTCTTGGCGATAAATGTGTGCTCCAATTTCACATATATTTCCTGCTATAAATAGAACATTAGCCTATGGTTTGTTTTTTCTCTTCTAGTAGCATTCCTATCCACCATACTGTCCTACTTTCCTTCAGTCTTGTCATTTAAAGTGAATGGCAGTTTCGTAGGGACATTCAAAACTGGACAAACACTTACTTCCCATGCGAAGTAGTAATGGCATTTTTGAGAGACAGAAAACATAACTCTTCAGGGTACAGCTTTTATCACAAAAAGTAAGACTGTATACTGTAACACTGGAATGCAAGCTGAAACTCAACACAGAAATTCCAGCTTGAAATGGAACGATCTGTAAACAAATGTTCAGTTCATTTTGTAAGGCACTTTACAGTTGATAAGAGAGACACAACCTAAACAGTTAATGCCTATTACTCTGAGTGCAGTACAGTCAGAATCTCATTTAGTTAGAGCTAACAAGTCATTTGCTTATGATAGCTTACTGAGGAGAAGGTAAGGCAAGACAAAACTCCATTAGAAAGTACCAGATCAGATTAGTGCTCTCACCGATTGGTCAGACATTTTAGTATCTTCGTAACATTTGTAAAATTATTTAATTGAATTCAGCCTTACCCAACTACATTATCTGATAAAGAGCTGATATTCATTGTGTAATATCTCAAATCGCAACTAATACCATGTAGTCTAATAATGTATGCACTATAGCAGTACTTTTCAATTTCTCAATTCTCACATAGATTCAAATGGATTCCCATTCATGGTAAACAGCAAAAATTGCAGAGTCTTTTTGAGTCCAGGTATCCTAGATGCATGATATAGCCTGCTTGTGATCTGTTCTTAAGTTACAACACACCAGTTAGGCAGTTGCCCTTCACTAGTTACCAAAACATTTCACCAGTTGTCAGACAATGTTCCAGTTTTCTGCAGAAAACAACAGAAGCTCAATATTACTAGACTTATTTATAGGTTCCCAAATGAGTGAAAGAATTATGTTACAATTAATGAGGATGACATTTTCTTAACTGCAACGTTATTTGCACTGAAAGAAAGGTACTCCAGTAAAAGAGTACTTAAAGGTTACCCAGACAAAGTGAAAACATAAAGCATAAATTTAAGCTTTATTTCATTTGTTCCCTACGCAGGAAGTACATTTTATGGGAGAAATTAATTTACAAACATGCTTTCATGTGAGGAACTATAAAATGACATTCCTTTGCATATTAGTAGGGAGGTTTATGACTCCAATAAATGATATTTTTCCTAATGAAGTCAAGATATTTTTTTGCACTGCTTTATACTAATATGCTGATCATTCAACATAGAACAGACATGAAGTGTAGGTGATCTAATGTGGTAACAAGGTAAGTCTCTGAAGTACAAGGCACTGAAAGGCTAACCAGTATAATAGTTCAGAGAAAAAAATATTCTGTTCAATGTGTACCACACAAATCCATTAATTTAATATTCCATTTTAATTAAACTTCCTTGCCTTCCTAAACAATGACCTCACTTTAGCTGTACCAGGTAGACATAAGCATGCTTTTTCTTGAGGGCTTTGTAGCTTTAGCTAGTCCACAAAAAGAGGATAACCAGACATACTGTTATCTACTAATTAGCAACCAAAATTAATTTTCAGATTTCTAAGATATTTGTTGATTATGTCTGGGAAAATATGGCAGAATTTGTGCTGCTGATAAGTATGGCAACTTAACTATGACTCAGTTGTCACTCCTTATTTACATAAATAAATATCATTTATGCAAAACTTTTATTTGGTGTAGTGGATTCAATTTTGAAGGGGGGCATTTTGTTTAAAATACAGAATAGTATAAAGATTAACATTCTGCAGTTGAAATGGAAGTTTGGAAAAAGTATAAAAATATATTAATTAAGGTTCATGATGCTGGAAATACCCAGACATAATAATATACCTTTGTAATGGAAACTGTTAATATTTGAATTTTTAAAAAAGAAACATGAAGAATAAAAGTGGAAAAGCCCTTTACCCTTTTTAACTATGCAACAAGGTTATAATAAGTGCTAAAGTCCCAAACACTCAAAGACCACTGTCTCAAAGCCAAGGTCATGAGTGTCTTGTAGCGTTTGTGGGTAGCCACTTGCACTCATACTCAAATATAATTTTGGAAAAGTAGCAGAGGAGGGAGTGGTGGTATGGCAGTAGCATTGTTACCTCACAGCAAGAGGTTCTCCCGTTTGATTCTTGGCTTGGCTTGGGAGTGCCTTCTGTGTGGAGTCTACATGTCCTCCCCATGGTTGGGTAGCGTTCGAAAGACATGTGTGTGTAAAGGTTGGGCATCGAGCTGGGACCTCGGCGTTTCGTAAAAATCTCCTGCCAATCATTAGCAGACCAGAGTTCCGCTGTGGCGACCCCTTTCTGGGAAAAGCCGAAAGACAAACAACAGCAGAGGAGGGAGTGGGAGGCATTGGATTGTAGATTAGGACAGCAACTGCAAAGGAAGCTGTATGGTTAGGGAGTGGGAAGGGAGAATTAGGTTTAGGGTATAGAATGGGAGTTCAGGGAGCAATCTGGGAATTTAGGCTGTGGGAGAGGTTAGAGTTTTTGGGTCAGGTAGCCAGAACGTGGGTCAGAAACTTGGTAGAAGTTTTAGGATTAAAGTTGGGGCACTGGTAGAGTTATACAGTTTTATTGGTAATTTTTTGAGAGGGCTAAGTACCTATAGGAGATCGGTTAGTATAGGAGATCGGTTAGTGGGAGTTTGAGTACTTGCTTCTTTAAGCAAGAGGCAGTGAGCAAGTGTATCACTGGCTACTATTTATTTATTGTTATTTATTTATTTATTTGTTTATTTATTTATGTATGTATTGTTTTTGCTTACTAGGAAAGTCAAACTGGGTGCAATGTCCCATTTTCAGTGGAGGCCTAGGGAGAAAGCTCCACATGTATGTAATAGTTCAGGGTGAGATGCCTGCACAAAACTGAGTGGCCATTATTACCATAAAAGTATACATGAAAGGTAGTATAATGCATTTGAACACAGTAACATTCAATCAAGTTACATGGTAATAAAAATTTAAAATGAAAACTCTAGATAATTATATAATAATATGAGCAACACTGTATTAACAGAAAGTGCTTAAAATGCTAATTAGAAAAAGTTGATATTTAAGAGACAGTAATGGGAATAGAATACATAGAATTATCGCATGTATGTACTCTAGTAAAAGAGAAAATAGTGGGGAAATTGGTGTCTATATCAAACCCGCAAACATTTACTTACCCGAATACCTAAATGCCGACACATATTCTGTGAACCACAAATACATTGAACGCCCTAAACTGCGAAATTCAACAACTCGAACAGTCATAGTTGTCCCACCCCATTGCCCGCTACATACTACCTACACAAACAAACTAAATAAACCACATACATACACTAACCAAAACCCTACTTCTAACCCTAAACTAAACCCTACTTCTAACCCTACACTAAATCTTGCATATACCAACATGTATGCACTTACCTTAACCCGCACCCTAACCCTAAGGTCTGTAACTATTGCACACTTACCTTAAGAAGCTATACCCAAACAAACTAAATAATCCACACACACATACACTTAACAAAACCCTACTTCTAACCCTACACTAAATCTCACATACATTACCATCTATGCACTTACCTTAACCCGCACCCTAACCCTAAGGTCCGTAACTATCACACACTTACCTTAGGGAGCTATACCGCATAAGGGCCAACCATGACGATTCGACATTTCTACTTTTGCGCTTTAGGATGACCGATGTTTTCGCAGTTTGATAAAGACATGTCGGCATTTAGGTATTTGGGTAAGTAACCATTCGTACTTTTAATATAGACCCGGGAAATTGTACTATGCAGAAACTAATTAGTGAAAAAGAGTAAACCAAAGTAATAATGATGAAGAAAAATGTACTCTGCAAAAGTATTTAATGAAATAAGTGTAACCAAAGAGGTAGAAATGAGAAAAACATAAATAATTTGAGTAGAAAAGCATGTCCGACTATAATTAGAAGGGACTCTAACGCTAAGAGTGAGGAGGGAAGCAAGAGTGAAAGAAGGATGAGTATATACTGAGTTGTACAAAAAGAATTAGGGGAAAAAAGGAATATGTTAGGTGTCAATGTTATCTGGTGTGGAGCAAGAACAGAACAAAGAGTTTAGTAGGCGAGACTTCAGATGATTTTTAAAGCAGTTTATTGAGAGGTCCTGTTTTAATGACAGTGAATATAAAGTTCCAAATGTTAGCTACATAGGTAGAACATAGATAGCCTCCTACAGAACTGTTAGGTTTTGATAGATGTAATAATAGTTTGGTATCAGAGTGGAGGAATCTGGCTGAGGTATGGGACTCAATGATATTGGTAAGAGCTGGAAAGTTACTGGATGTTTAAGTCTGTGGGTAGGAGATGATGGGAATATGTAAGGCAGGCAGTGAGCCAGTTCAAGCCAATTTAGTCATCTGAGTGCATGGCAGTAGTAAAACAGTTTGTTAGTATGAGATCGGAATGATTTAGGATTGTTGCAGTTCTTGTACTGGTTTTATGTACTTTTTTGTTTTATCTGAAATTATATGATATTTAATTTGTATTTTCAGATATCTAAAAATCTGAAGCTTTCTCAGTGGTTTATTTGTAACCCAAGCTTTCCAGGCTTTACCCCTTTATTTCATAAGGTTTTGGCGCTTCTAGATAACCAGGAGGCAGGGTAAGATTTATCTCACTTTGCTCTGGGTGGAGCAACTTTATTTAAGATGTTTCAGAAGATTTAACTAAATTCAGACACTGCTTCATCAAGTGGACGAAATTTTAGACTAGACAAGTTACATTTTTAAGAAGGTAATAAGATTATCTATGCAAAAGTCAGAGACATTGCAAACCTGATTAAGTTGCTGCTGATTTGAGTGTTAGTTTGTTGACTGATGATGAAAATAGGAAAGTAGTCACATAGGTTGTCAGGAATGGTACCAGAGGAAGTCACTTTTTTGTGAAAGTAGGTGAGAATCCAATCAATAGTGACTCCTTTGTTGGAGTTTTTTTAAAAGAGTATGAGTGGAGATTAGTTGTGTACACCTCCAGGCTGATTAAACAGCATGGCGTACAGGAGACACTCCAGGTGCAGTTAACCATTGACAGGACCCCTATATAAATCATAGCTAGATACAGGCCCCCAGCTTTCACTCGAGATGCCCACTCCACCTATCTGGACCTCTTCAAATCTGTCAAGATTCAGCCCTTTACCCTGATCCTAGGTGACTTTAACTATCCAACCATAGACTGGAAAAATTACTCATGTTAAAACAAAAATGCCCAGAGATTCCTTGATTTCATCAACACAAATGTCGTGGACCAGCTGGTTAACAGCCCCACAAGAGGTGAAAATATCTTGGACTTGATATTAACCAACATGACTAACCACTACAGCATCCCTACAGTGTCATCCTCCTTAGTAAGATCTGACCACAAAATGGAAATTTTGAAGTCACATCTCCCCCGACCACTCCCTAGATATGGTCAAACAGAAAAAAACTTCTCAAAAGCTGATTACAACCTCCTGAGGGAAGGTATAAACAGCTTCACAGCTCCCACCTCCTCCATAGGAACTGACACATATGCCCAAAATTATACCAAAGTACTATATAAGCACTTATTTAGCTTAATGGAATCAGGAATACCCAAAAGGACCAAGCCATCCTCCTCAAAAAGAGTAAACCTGTCTGGTGGACTTCTGCAACAAATAAATTCTAGAATAAAAGGAAAAAACTGCTGTCCAGGATCAAGAAGGAGTGGGTGCCTAACTGGAAGTGATCTCTCCTTAGTTTGAACAAACAAATAAGAATACTAGTAAAATCCTGCAAAGCCAACTTCGAGTCCAAACTGGCCACATTTGCTAAAGACAATCACAAGGCTTTCTTTGCCTATGTCTGCAAACTCAAGGGAAGCACCCAGATCTGCTCAGAACTGGCAGTCAAGGACACTACATACACAAACACTGTAGATATAGCCAACCTGCTGGCAGACAAGTTCAGTGAAAACTTCACCCCTCTTTTCCCCTGTCAGTAAATCAGGACATCCTCAGCACCTGCCCCCCTCCCCTTATCTCTAGGGAGCAAGTCATCACTGCCTTCTCAAAGGCAAAAAATACAG
Organism: Protopterus annectens; assembly: GCF_019279795.1. NCBI lineage: Eukaryota > Metazoa > Chordata > Ceratodontiformes > Protopteridae > Protopterus > Protopterus annectens. The sequence continues at coordinate 2,889 of NW_025052150.1, read as the reverse complement.
CCATTATAGGACCAGATAACATCCCATGCTGCATCCTACATGAACTCAGGCAGGAACTTGCAGCACCATTAGGCACCCTATTCAATCAAAGCCTGAGGACTGGCTGCATCCCAGCTGAGAGAAGGACAGCCACTGTCATCCCTTTGCACAAAGGTGGAGCATCCACCAATCCAGGAAATTACAGACTCATCAGACTAACTACCCTGATCTGCAAGGCCATGGAGCAGATTATCATGGACCTCATTAACAAGGACATTGGCAATCTCTAAACACTTGATCCCACACAGTTTGGTTTTGTCAAGGCGAGATCATGCCTGCTAAATTTGGTCGATTTCTTTGAGACAGTCACCAAAGCTATGGATGAGGGGAAGACAGTACACACCACCTACCTTGATCTGGCTAAAGCCTTCGATACTATTCCCCACTTGGGTATACTAGATAAATTCTCTCAACTAGGTGTCAATCAGTATGTTACCAGATGGGTAGCAAACTGGATCACTGACAGAACCCACCTAGTCCAAATAGGGGAAGCCACCTCAAGCAGCTGACGTGTAATGAGCGGTGTACCCCAGGGATCAGTCTTGGTGCCCTTGTTGTTTGGGATATACTTTTCTGAGATGCAGGCCAAAACCAGTGGGCTATGGCTGACCAAGTAGGCAGGTGACTGTAAGCTGGGCACTGTCATCAGTTCCCCTAATGATGTGGACATCCTTCAAGAGGGTCTCACCCAAACATATGGCTAGTGCCAGAAACATGGCCTCAAACTGAATACCAAAAAATGCATCATCATCCCCTTTAGGAAGAGTAATTTCCCCACAAATTATCACATTAATAACAAGGTCCTAAGCACGCAATCGGTTGTGAGGGACTTGGGCACCCAAGTTCATAGCAAACTGACTTTAGACCAACCTAACATCCCTGTATTCTTCCCTTACAAGACCCATTACTGAGTACAACACACTTTTCAGCATGTACCTTACAAAGCATATGCAGCAGCTGGAGACACCACAGAGGTTACTCACCAGGAGAATCCAGGGCCTCAAATATCTACCCTACACAGGCTAAAGGCCCTGTCCCTCTATTCAGTCTCCTACAAACTCCTCAGAGGTGACCTCTGTCTGGCATAAAAAGCAATCTCAGACCCCCGGCTTGAAGGGACTGCCGCATATCTGCAAGTCTAGCTCCACTCAAGCAACCAGCACACCTCAACCTGGTCTGTGACATCAGTAGGACTTATTGGCAGGACAGATTTGTTTTCCAGAGACTCCCCCTTCTGTGGAATAGACTCCCACTCCACGTCAAGCAGAGTACCTTGTTAACATTTTTTTAAGTGCAAAGTGGATAACTGGATGGGGAACAGAAAATACACCCCTAGGATTTCTCCTGTGTCCCTGATAGATAGAGGCATTGGGTGCTAATTTGAAGGAACAATGGGCTTAATTCTTGGTTAGGCTTGTAAGGGTCTCAGGGCCAATAGCCTAGTAACTTCCTATGATCCTATGATCCTATAAGAACATTATGGCTTTAGTAGGGTTGTCAGAGGTGACAGAGAGCCAGTCACTGTTAAGGCCATTACTGTTATTGTTACTATTATGTTTGATCCCCTCCGACCTCATTTATACTGGCCCAGCTACCACTGCCACATCCACACTGGATCTGCCAGTATCATTCTTATTCCCTGGACACACTCTAGTATTGCAGGTATTAGTCATGGATCTTAGAGGCATCCTGGAGGCTTAGCCATCTGTGCTTCTGTCAGATGCTTCATTCATTCATTCATTCATTCATTCATTTATTTATTTGTTTGTTTGTTTATTTATTTTATATGCCCTATCCACTTTTTACTTTCCCTTTCCCTCTATACTCACTGGTTGCATCCAAGGGCAACTCCCCTCTTTGGACAAAGCCTGCCCTTATGGAGCATAGTAAGCACAATTTCTCCAGGGTGGGCACACATCCTTCCCTGGCACTCCATCAGTATCTTGAGCCATTCATCAAATGCAGGTCACCTGGGCCATAGTTAGAGATTTATACTTCTATGCCATGGCAGTGGCTTAGCATTACTTTTTCTTGGGAATTGTTAGATGAAGTCCAGTAGAAAAAGTCTTCTGCATTGCGACTATTGTCACCAGGTGGAATATAGATGTCAGTTACTCACAGAGATTTGTTATGGTAAAGGTTGAGGACAGAGATGAGGATTTCCAAGTTTCTAAAGTGTGGAGGGTTAATACAGTGGTGTTGAAGGTGCAGAGTATGGCTACAGATAATTGTAAGTCTGTCTTTTAAATTTTTTTCTTTGTGCTCTTATTAGTATGTAGCCTGGAGGTCTGATTTTATCATTTTTAATCTTTGTCTTCAACTATGTCTCTCTGTGCAACTATGCTGGGGGGCATCGGGTGAAACAGATATAAACTTAAGCAATTTATTTGCAAATGGCTTTTAATATTTAAATGGATGATATATAGAGAGGATGTTTTTAAAGCTACTGAGCTGGCAAAGATGTGCTAAGAGGGGGAGTGATGGTGTGGGAGGGTGTTGAGGTTATGCTGGACCAGAGTTGGGGTGGATGTTACCACTGAATTTTAAGTATAAGGTGTTATGATGATGTGAAGAGAACTATTTTATTTTGAGTTTATATTTTGTCATTAGCTTGAGTTTATGGAGTTAAGTTGATGTAGGTTATGCTTAAAGAAGGATATAGTGAAGTTATAGTGTAGGGACTGTTATTCTCAAGAAGAACTGAAAGGACTTAGGTGACATGTGTGATCTGCTTGAAAGATGATGTGACAATGAAGTGATTGCATGTAGGGTTGGGGATGTAAAACGGGTGAGGAGTAAGAGCGTTACCAGAAAGATTAGGGCTACATATATCATTTTACTAGTGATTTA
>NW_025052149.1:0-9422 GCF_019279795.1 Protopterus annectens | reverse complement strand
AGTGGATATCACTACAGTAGAGTTTTATGTGTGCCATATTTTTCTTTTCCTTCCAGGGCAATGGTGCACCAGTGCAATCCCACGTACTCTGCTGCAGAGGAAGAGGAGATACACCAGAGCCTGGTGCGGGATTTTGCCACACTCTTTTCCCGCACCAGCCTGAACCAGCAAGAGAGGGCTGCACTGTGGCAAGACCTTGTCCATTGGGTAAATGATATAGGCATACACAACTGGACATATGAGCAGGTACGCCATCACTGCAGTGATTTAATTAGAAATGTCCGTCAGCGTGCGTCTGATATCCACAGGCAACAGCTTGCCACAGGTGGTGGGGCGGCTATACACCTCCCCCTCACCAGACTGGAGGGGCTCCTCCAAAGTGTTGTGGCTCCAGCCCAACAACAACAACAATATCCACACACATGTGTAATGATGGAGGCTGGAGCCACCCAGCAGGAGGACTTGGAGCGTGAAGGTAACATGTCATATCTATATTTGATTGTTCTCTACACTGGTAGTTTATGCATGTGTGAGGTGTGTAGTGTGTTTGTAGCTATTATCCTGGTAATTATTGTGCAAGAGTGATATTCTCAATATCGGCAGTAGACCTGTGAAAGCCAACTGTTGTAGTACTGAACTGTATCATACTCACAGTATCATTGGCACAGTTGTGCCCACTGACAATGAATGTCTTATTTCTGCAGGTCCCTCTGGTGTAACAGCAAGGCAGCCAATCCATGCTGGTGAGTGTGCAATAACATTCCTTTAATACTAATAATAGTAATAATACCCTAAAATGGTATTGCTATGTGATTGCAGGTGAGTCTGTGTCTGTGTGTTTGTATCTCATGTACTGAGGAGTGTGTATGTGTGCATGTGCATGTGCCCATGTGTGCATGTGTGCATGTGTGCATGTGCGCATGTGCATGTGCATGTGTGTGCATGTGTGCATGTGTGTGTAACATTGTGCACATTGTAAACTGTGTTTCCTGTCTTCTTCTCACAGGTTCTGGTGCTGCTCTGGTGTGTGCAGCAGGGAACCTGAATCTGCTGCTGAGGATAGTGATAATGATGATACCTGTGTAATGGCACAGGAGGTGTGCCAGGGTCCGTTGCTGGTCAGCCAATTGACAGTACACAGCTGTCAACCCCATCAATGCGCACAGTCATCCTGCCAATACATCCTTTGTCACCAATGTCCCTAGGTGATGGACACCATACAGTGGGCATTGTCCAGTGTAATGTGGTATCAGTGGCACATGCATCCCCTCTCAGCAGCCATGGTCAGAGTCCTGACATGGTACCACACAGGCAGATGTCCAGGGGTTCTCGTGGGAGCATACGTGGGCGTACTGCCCCTGTCAGACGTGCCCACAGAGGTCTTTCAACCTCAGCTATGTTTCGGGCTGTAATGCAGGCACAGTCACGTATGGAACGGTACACCAGACAGGGTCTGAGGGAGCTGAGAGCATGTGCACTGCTATGAATGACAGTATGCGTGATGTTGCGGCTGCCATCCGTAATTTCACCGAGGTCATTGACAGACATTGGGGGGACACATTAGATCTGTTCCACAACTACATGTCCATGAGCCAGGGCAGGTGGCGGTTGAGGGTGTCGATGTGGCGATGCCAGCAACAGCAGCAGCTGGCAGTCGCCGTGACAACAAACCAGGCTGCTCACATAGTGCCAGCAGCAGCCCCAGCAATGCTGGGTCTGTGCTGTCATCAGACCTAGGAGACCACGTGCGTGGCTCTGGACAGTCCCAACAGGGACTGTCTCCAGTCAACAACCACCTGCTTCTGATGACAGTACCCAGTCTGGCTTAGTACCTGATATCCGTAGCACCCTGCCAGGCACAGGTACCGTGTCCATGGCCAGAGACAGTGATCTGTATGACCTGGCAGGTACAGTCTGTGGCTGTCCACAAACACCTGTATATGGCAGACATGAGGTGGAAGTGTGTGCTTGTATTCACACATGCATAATGATAACACCTAGGGCTACACATACATGCACACACTGCATCAACATTGCCCCATCTTGTACTGCTGTCCCTCACCACACACATACATGTCAATTGGTTGTATCAGTGGCAGACTCAGGCATACCAAGTACACACCCTGTGCATATGATGAAACTGTGCCACCTCCTGCAATCTGTAACATCGATGCAGGAACAGGTTAACATGGTGCTGATGCACAGGGTGACTACATAGATGTGTAATAGTATCATGTTGTCAACAGTACAGTGTACTGATATCATTGTGGGTATATCCCAGCATGCCTGATGCAGTAACAGCATGATTGTCATTGTATTGTTTGTACACACCATAAATTACCATAGTGTATTGTCTGCACATCTTTGCATACTGGTGGTAAGGCTGTAAACAGAAGGCCACCTATATAGGTAGCACAGGGGATAAGTAAATGGAAGTACTGATACTCAATGATGGACATGTAAACTGCAAGTTGCATGCAGTACAACCTCTACTCTGCATGGAGAATGTTGATATCTGTGCAGTAAGACAACAGGTTCAAGACTCACAAGAGCACCCTAGCACTACGGGTCACCTCATACCATGCTTGACAGCCCCAAAACACACAACTAACTATGACAGGAGGTGAGTCTCATTAAATGTCAGGGATACTGTGGTGGCAGGACAGGTAGCATACATCCTACTAAGTGGGAACTGCTGAGTGAGGGCTCAGTGTCTGTTATTTGAAATGTGTATTAGTTCTGGTATTAAGCACTTGGGTTCAGGCCAGTTATTCACATTACAGGTTCATGGTCTGCACTCTTGTGGGAGAGGCTGGACCCTGCCCGTCTGAGGTGAATTTCTGGCTAAGGCTTATAGTGCCTGCATATTTGCACTGTTACCTACTGGAAATTGGTACACCTTGTTTGTTGTAGCATAGGCTAGATGCAGCCTGCTGACTGTAGCTTTGTTTGTATGCATGTTTGCTTGTTATTTCCTGAAACACTGATTCCACCTGCAATGCAGATTTACAGTGCCTCTGTGGATCCCTAGTGACATCTGCATGCTTACTGTATGTATGTCCATGTCACTTGACAGAAAGTCACTGTTTGTCCTGTTTGCATGTAAGTTGCCTGTAACACATTGCATATGACTTACCTGGCATTGCTCACTAAAGCATTTATATATGCCAGCACTAACAAATCAAAACACTACACCCTCACATAACTCACCTTGTACCTTGTTCCCCATTGGCCTTTTTTGTTGTTAATTATAAAGGAATTCCAATACTATGGTAGCATGTTAAAGGTCAGTTGTCAATCTCCTCCACAGTCCAGTTGGTGAATCTGGGAATCTAGCAATGTTACAACTGCCTCATGTACACAGACAACCCTCTCCTCCTCCCAACAATTCCACATGTGAGAGATGCAACCATAGCCAAACTGCAGGCTAAGCTCTCTCAACTCAGTACTGGCAAACCTGTCAGGAGGAGAAACCAGTGTCACTACAATTCCAGTCTCACATAGACCTACCACGACAGCAATCCAAACAAATAAACACACACAACATTCTTGGGGTCTCAGAATAGCATCCTGCCTATGCAGCAGACACCTCCAAATACACAAGCAAACCCCAGAACAGAACACGTGCAACACATAGCTCACAAAGCCAGTGTGCCACAGTCACAGCATGTAAGGCTAAACAACACACCTGCTACACTTGTGATGGGTGCCTCTATCGTCAGGTACTGATGTCCTGCTCACCAGGCTGAACAAGGAGAAGGTCACGGTGAGATGCCTGTCGGGCTATGATCTGCCACATAACACAAGCACAGGTCACTCCAAGGCATGTACAAATATGACTCAGTCATTGTCCATGCCAGTGTGAATGACCTGAGACACCTCCTGGACTACATGATAGGAGACATAGAGGCTCTCTGAGCATGTGGCACAGGCTGGTATGACCCTGACCTTGAGTAGCATCTTACCCTCACCAAGAATGCTGCCACAATATGTAGACAAGATGATCATTTCAGACAATTGGCTCATGTTTCGGTGTCATTCAAAGGGGATCCAATGCCTGTCAGCCTGGGATTACATGCTCAAGCCACACTGCTTTGCTAGGGACAGCTTGCACCTGTCACCCATGGGCTTTGGATATTGGCAAAGGCTCTTGATACACCCATAGTGCCTTTTTGCAAGGCTCAACAGACAAGCCACCTCCATAGGTATCACAAGGATAGGACACTAATAGTAATGCTACTCAACAGCCAGCAGTGTAAACCTCAAGATGCATGCACTGCAAACTGTCCTTAGCATGGAGAACTTCAATATCTGTGCAGTAACAGAATCCTGGTTCAAGGCTCCCAAAGCACCCCAGCACTGGCAGGTTATACCTCATACCATGCTTGTCGTCATAACTTGCACCAAAACAGAACAGGAGGATGTATCAATATTCATCAGATACACACACCTCCAGGTTGGTGGCACAGCACAAAGCATCAGAGACTATCCATGTGCAACTAACAGTGGGTTAGACTGCCTTCAGGTTCATAGCCTGGCATACACCACCCTCCCAAACCACTTGGCCACCTGACAAGAGACATGTATATCTGCAGGTCTCTACAAACACCATTATATTGGGTACTTCACCCAAACATAGACTGTGAGCATTACTGTAGCTCCAAGACCCTAGGTGAAGGTTCCTAGAATCCATACACTCAATTGCTATGGAACAACTTGTTACCACTCCCACAAGTGAAACATGCTGCACCTGTTCATCACCAACATGTGGACTATATGCTCCAGACCAGACGTGTATCCCTCGCTGGTGATGACACCATACTACTCTCACTGTATATTCACATACCATGCAGCCCCTGCACAGAAAACCACAGTCATAAAGTTGTCTAATGCAAATTCCATGTATTCACATGAGGCAGGCTTCACACATGGGAACTATTAAGGTCACAGGTACATATGTCTGTGGCACACATACCTCATCTGTGCATTGACATTACTGATATGATCTATGTCATACAATATTAAGACAACACCCCACACACATGGACAAACTGTGTGACAAAACACACATGGCATTTGTAGGATTCAAACCCCTACCTAACTATGTTATGACACTTGAGAGATGCATTAGCAGAGCCGCTATTGCATTACTGGGAGGCTTTCTCCTGCTGTACTTATAGGGTGCTGACATCATCAGTGTTTAGAAGGAATGTGCATCATGCAGTGTTCTTGTAGTTGCCAAAGGGACATTTCTTTACTAACACACCCTCACCCACACACACTGAGCATTTGCAGGATTCAAACCTAACTATGTTATGACACTTGAGAGACGCATTAGCAGAGCGCTATTGCATTACTGGGAGGTTTTTTCTCCTGCTGTACTTATAGGGTGCTGACATCATCAGTGTTTAGAAAGGAATGTGCATCATGCAGTGTGTTCTTGTAGTTGCCAAAGGGACATTTCTTTACACAGATTGCACACACACTAACCCCCTCACCCAAACACTCTCACTGAGCATTTGCAGGATTCAAACATGGATGTGACATTGCAAATTCAAACTGGGATCTCCACTGTCCCTGCTTGGGGGCTGCTAGATGGTGCCTTCTGTGACCTACTTTACAGGACAGTAGCCTGCATTACTGGGAGGCAGATGCCATCTGGCTAAGCTTGTATTCCCTAGGGCAAACAGCCTAGTATTGACCTCTACACATATGTTTAATTTTCAGATGCACAATATTTGTTGCTGATGAACTCTTTGCAGGTCTTTATTGCCATAGCTTTCCTGTTTCTGAACAACTTGTGTATCTGTGGAAGATGTTTGAATGAGGGATCCACTATTTACATGTCTCTGTAGTCATTTAACTGTGTGCACTGGGCAGATGCTGTATTGTGGTTGGTTCCTGGTTTAACACATACAAATACCAGATATGTGTGGCAACTGCTAAACTGAGACATGGCCTAGTGTGTGAGCATGCCCAGTTCAGGCATTTCATGGCTTGTTGCCTGACATATGTCATTTATCAAAGTGTGTGAGCATGCCCAGTGTGTGCTTTCCATATGTTGAGATCTGCAGTCCACCACATTTGTGGGTGTGTGTGAACTTCACATATTTCACATTTATAGTTGTGTGTTGGGGTCATGTTGTGTCACTGCCCAACTGCTTTGTCTGAACCAACAGGGATTATACTGTGCCTGCAGTTTCCATGGGATAGTTTGCATACAGTTGTCAACATCCTTTCACTGACCAAACACTGTAATATTGTATAGTGTACTGGTTCAGTACTTTCACTGTGGTGGACAGTATCCTGGGTTTCAGTCCTATCACTGCTTTAATATTCATAGTGAGCACACCAGACTGGTTGCCAGTTGTGATATGACCATGTTGCATTTTTCAGATATGGACTGCACCAGGCTTGTCCACATTGTGTATTCCACAACTTGGGTGGACATTGACAAACACTAGTGAGGTGCCCTAGGCCATTTTCTATGCTAGTCAGAGTGTGTTTGTCCTTCAACACATATTGTAACTGGTTTGCCATGACATATTTGGTTAGTATACTGTGCCTCTGTCTACCATTGACATAACAGTGATACCCAGGGGTAAACCTACCATCTCCCATCCACTCATCATGATTCCTGTTGAGGAGTCAATGAGGACTCTCTGGCTAACCTGTACTGGGAGTTTACTCAAGGTGGAGGAGCTTCTGGGTTATGGATCACAGCATGTCCTATGTATGTCAGTGCTGGGGTTCAGGTCCTCATGCATAGCTCACTGCATTCAGATTGTACAAGGTGCAGCATGTTCATTGATTCCAGCTTGGACATGGCTTCATCAGGCACAGATTGCCTCTGCAGGGCACTGTGTGGAGCTGCAGTTTGTTTAATCAGGTGCACATGGCATCTGTTTGAGCTCTTTGATCCTCCTGGTGGGGTACTTTTGGGGTCTTTCCAGTTGCTGGAGGTGTCTGCTGGTACATCCCACAGGGGCCATTGTACTCAATTGTGAGGCTGATGAGGATGACTGGAGGCATGACCTCCCCTGATCTAGCTGACTACCTTCATGATTAGGTGGGTATATGGTATGTTTCTGTAATCACTACAGACACATGGTTGTCAAATGCAGGATATCTATCATCTTGTGTCCCCAGGTCTCTTCATTCTAAACACTTAATGGGTTAACACCTATGTGGTAATGGTGGGCACTTACTGTTTTTCCACAGGGTTGACTATACACTTTTCTGCATTTAGTTTGATGTCATGGCTCTGGCACCAGTTGTCTGTTTCTATGTGGCCCTTTTGTGGGATGCCTGTGTCAGTTGGTGGGTCAGATGGTGCAGTTGTAGTCCTCTGCAAACTTGTTCAGACAGTCCTTCCATGTTGGCCTGTACCTATGGGACATATATACCATGCAAGGAGGTCCCAGGACTGAGCCTTGTGGGATGCCAGTTGTAGCTGGTTTGTAGTCTGACATGGCTGCAGCATGTCTGACCATGTCAGTTCTGTCCTTGGGCTGGTTTGCAACCCATCTACTGACATAGGGGTTTATATTTAAGCTGGTGAGCTTATCTATAATGAAACATATTGTATGGAAGGTTTTTGCAAGGTCCAGATAGGCTGTGTGGACCACATTCCCCTCATCAATGGCCTGACTGTTTCAAATGAGTCAGACATGTTTAGGGCAGGATCTGCCTTAAGAAGCCACACTGGGTAGGGTCCAGTGTCTGTAGGTCCCCAATATCTTTATTTCTGGGTCCATGATGATCCTTTCCATAGCTTTGCAGACCAAGCTCAGGTCTGGGGATAGTTTGCAGTATCCATTCAGGCACCACCTTTGTGGAGAGGGACCACTGTTGCTGTACACTGCTCTTTGGGTACATATCCTGTGGTAAGGCTGACATTGAGCAGTAGTGTTATTTGGCTTTCCATTCTCCTTGGAGTCCATGTTGGACACAGCCCAGGACACCATCTCGTACCATTGATGCTGTGTGTTTGCTTTGTAGATGCTGGCTGTTACGTCAGCATCTGCAATGTCAGGGGGCCAGCACTGCTGGGATAGATATTTGCATTTGGTTTGCACTGAAACCTGTCAGGTTGGATGTTGGCAATGTGTGTGGGTTTGGTGTATTGTTTGTAATATTTGGTAATTCAGAGCATATCTGTGAATTCCAACGGTTCCTACCATCAGTTAAGACAGCTTGTGATTATCCTTGTGTCCTGTACAATTTGTATCTCATAGGTTCATAGGTTCATACTAGGCTATCTGCCCTAGGGCATTTATCAGCTGTGTGTGTGGCTTTGCACCCTTGCTATGTGAATATTATGCCATTTAGGGTTTACTTTACTGTGCCTCTGTCTAGATGTGACACAGGACCCCAGTGTAAATCCCATCTCCCATCCACTTGGCAAGATTCCTGTTGAGAGTAGTGAGGGGCTCTGCCTAACATGGAGTGGGATTCTGTTCCAGAGTGTGGGAGCCTCTGGGTTATGGATCTGTCCCTCCAGCACATCCTATTTATTTATGTGTTGAGGTTGACATCTGATACTCTCAGCTCCTGGATTTGGTCAGGTGGAGCATGTCCATTCATTCTGTATTGGACATGGCCTTGTACATCAGGCATACATCGCCTCTGAGTACAGTATGTGACTGCATGGGCTGTGTTTCAGCCAGGCAGCATATGAAATGTTTGGACCCTTTATCCTCTTGGTGAGGTACTGAGGTCTTTCTAACTGCTGCAGGTGTTGGTAAGGTACATCCCAAATGGGGCATTGTACTCATTATGGGCCTGATAAGAGAAGAGTATAGGCACAGTGACCTCTCTTGATGTAGATGAATCCTTTCATGATAAGGTGGCAATATAGGTGGTCTTCCTAGCCATTGGCAATGTGAGTGTCATGTGGGTTACTGTCCACTTGTGTCCCTAGGTCCCTGATTACTTCTTCCATACATAATGGATTTACCACCTATGTGGTAATTTGTGCCTTGTTTGTATTTGGTAGGAGACATTCATCTCCAGTGTCTTCAGGAGGCTTGGGGTTCCTGGGTTTGAGAGGGTGGTCTGTAGCATGCTAAACTGTACAGCAGTTTGCCTACAGTTAGTTGCACATGGATGGTCTCTGATGCTTGCATTGTCAGTAACCTGGGGGGTATCCTTGCTGAATATGGATACTCCCCTCCTTTGTGGTTTGTTCCAGGTTTTGGGGAGCATGATTTGAGGTATAACCTGGTAGTGCTGGGGTGCTCTTCAGAGCCTTGATGCAGGTTTCTGTGCACAGATATTATGTTCTCCATACTGGGAGGGTTTGGGCATGCATCTTGTGGTTTAGACATCTGGCATTGAGCAGCATTACCCTCATGTTTTTACCACTTATGTTTTCTGGGAGGTGGGTTTGTCTTTTCAGCCTTGCCTACAAAAGGCACTAT
>NW_025052148.1:0-11654 GCF_019279795.1 Protopterus annectens | reverse complement strand
TCCCAAAAGGGGCATTGTACTCCAATTATGGGCCTGAGGGATGAGTAAAGAGGTCGCGATGACCTCCCCTGATCTTAGATGTGTGAGATCCCTCTCATGATTGGGTGGGCCTATATAAATATTTTTCTAACTATTCTTAGCCGCAATAGCGTGGTTGTCAAAATGAGAGATTGCTATCAACTTGGGTCCCCAGGTCCCTAATTACTTCTTCCAGATTAGCCAATGGATTACCACCTATGTGGTAATTTGTGAGGGCAAGAGCCTTTGTTTTAGCCAAAGGTGATGACTATACACTTTTTGGCGTTTAGCTTGAGGCCATGGCTCTGGCACCAGTTGTCTGTTTCTATGAAGCCCTTCTGGAGGATGCTTGTGTCAGCTGGAGAGTCTATTATGGCACCTAGTTTGCAGTCATCTGGTGAACTTGGTCAGCCACTCTTCTTGTGTTGAAAGGCACTGTACCTCAGAGAAATATATACTGAACAAGAGAGGTCCCAGGTACTGGTGAGCCTTGTGGGATGCCACACTTGTAACTGGTTTGGAGTCTGACATGGCTCCAGCAATTTTAACTATTTCATGTGGGTTCTTGTCCTTGAGCCAGTTTGCAACCCATCTAGTGACATAGTGGTTTGTATTTAGCTGGTGTGAGCTTATCTATAATACCCGAGTGTATTCTATCAAGTGCCTTTTATGCGTAGGGTCCAGGTAGGCTGTGCGGACCACCTTCCCTCGTCAATGACTTTGCAGTGACTGTTTCAATGAAATTGACCAGGTTTAAGAGGCAGGATCTGCTGCCTTAACTGCCAAACTGGGTAGGATCCAGCGTGTCTGGTAGTACCCCAATATCACTCTTTATTTATGAGAGGTCATGATGATCCTTTCCATAGCTTTGCAGACCAAGCTAGTCAGGCTTATAAAGCTTTTATAGTTTCCAGGATCCGCTGAGGCACCACCTTTGTGGGAGAGGGACCACTGTTGCTGTATCGCCACTCTTTGGGTACATATCCTGTAGTAAGGCTGGGAGATTGAACAGGTGTGGTTTTATGTTTGGGTTAGCTCTTGCTTCGAAATCATGTAGGTCACAGCCCGGGACACCATCCGGTCCTATTGATGCTGTGTTTTTTGCTTTGGAGAGGGTGGCTCTTACCTAAGCATCTGAGATGTTGCTACTGTAACAGGGGTTGTCTTAACACACATGTTTTGTGTGGGAGGCCACATCTGCTATTGACAGTTATGCCATTGGTTACTGACAGACATCCTAAGGACATCATAGTACAGTACCACTGATAGCACAGTAATGATCCTGTGGACTACAGCAGAGATATGACCAATATATGTGGACAGTCTGGCACACTCTACTCAGTCCAGAGGTATACACAGACCCCCTTCATGCGAGACATGTGGACCAAGCATGAAAATTTGGATGTAAACACCCATGTAACATGGGTATAGCACGTAAATACTGGACTACATATGCCCACGCAGTTTATGTATTCACACATGCCTATCTATCCTGACACATAAAAACTAGTGTTGCAGAGGTCACATGGCCAAATACTACCCAGTAGTTAGTGACATGCATCTGTACAGAATCCCACTGCTTTGTCAGAAATACACAACTGTTATGGTGGCCTGGCAGCAGTACATCTTGCAAATATTTGGACATAACATCACACTGGGTAATTACACTAAGCTGCTAGGCATCTAACAAAGCACTGTGCAAACTACAGGCAGACTGCCACAACACTGGCCTACATTTTGTATGGGGGAATACACATGTACCTGCAAACAGAGCTGGCTCTACAGGCATGTCACAGCACAGAGTCACAGACACCTGTGAGAAAGTGCATACCCACAACCAATGTGAACACAGCCACAGCCACATATGGTACGCAAGCTTAATATGACACTATATGGACTGTCTGATAAACACCATCCTATGTGCCACTCACACACTATCCTACATAAACTGTGTCATGACACAGTGTGGTCCAATGCCTGTCTGTGGTATGGGACATGTTTGTGTTTGGCCCTACAAACATGTGAGCTGATAGAGTACAATACAATGGAGCAGCATGTAACATCAGCTAGAACAAGACCAAGAAAGTACAGTTGTCTACACTTACCATAAATGTAGATGTTTGAGTGTATTCACTGTTGCAGTCATCACATTTGGGTTATCTGCCTGCAGGTGGCCCTCAGTCGGCCTGAATACCAGAGTCTTCGGATTTCTGCATAGGATGCTGTCACTTCTTCATTGACGTCAGGTTGTCAGGGGTATAAAACATGCAGCCGATGCAATTACATCAGTTTTTCTTGCCCCAGATGTCAGGTGCCCCCACAATAGGAAGCAATTAAATGGTATGGTAAACCCCCATCAAAAAGCAACTACACAAGAAGAAATAGGTATACCAACCAGAAGGAGAGGTAGAGCCAAGAGAAGTCAGGGGGCTGGAGGGAGGGTAACCAGGACTGCAACAGTGAATACACTTGAGCATCTACATTTATGGTAAGTGTACACAACTGTACTATGTTCTTCATGTTTCACTGTTGCAGTCATCACATTTGGGTTGATTCCCAAAGCTAAAAATGGGAGGAGTAAGTTAAAGAGCATTAGGGCCAGCTATTAATCCCTACAAGAGTGCAGTGGCAAATCCAGCTCTGGATTTAGAAAAGATAGGCAAGTGGTAATGCTTGGTGAAGGTATGTACATAGGTTCATAGGTTCATACTAGGCTATATGCCCTAGGGCATTTATAAGCCTATCCCAAAGTTTTGTGGCTTTCACCACCCCTTAGGTTGTAGAATACTATGCCCATTTGTTTGCCGTGCCTCTGTCTAGCAGTGACACAGAGATGATCCCCGGGGTAAACCTGCGATCTCCCATCCACTGGTCAAGATTCCTCTTGAACAGAGCCAGCGAGGTGCTCTGCCTCACATGGACTGGTATTCTGTTCCACAGCATAGGGAGTCTCTGGGTGATGAATCTGTCCCTCCAGCACGTCCTATTTATATCCGTGTTGAGGTTTAAGTCGCTTGCTCTTGGGATTCTGGTGGATTTGGTTTTTTTGAGGTGGAGCATGTCCAGTAATTCCGGGTTGGACATGGCCTTGTATGTTAGGCACAGGTCACCTCTGAGCAGACGGTATGCGACTGAATAGAGCTGGAGCTCCTTTAGTCGGGCAGCATATGACATATTTTTGTGCCCCTTTATCCTTTTGGTGAGGAACTTTTGGGGTCTTTCCAATTGCTGCAGGTGTCGGGTAAGATACATCCCGAATGGGGCATTGTACTCAATCATTGGTCTGAGAAGTGAAGAGTAGAGGGGAACAATGACCTCCCTTGATCTGGATGTGAATCCCTTCGTGATCAGGTGGGCAATGTAGAAGGTCTTCCTAACTACTTTGGCAACGTGATTGTCAAAAGAGAGGTTACTGTCAACCTGGGTCCCCAGATCCCTGATGACTTCTTCCGTGCTTAGTGGATTGCCACCTATATTGTAGCTTGGGGTAACCTTGTTTATCCCGAATGGTATGACTATACATTTTTTAGCGTTTAACTTTAGGCCATTGGCTCTGGCACCAGTTATCCGTTTCTGTGAGACCCCTCTGAAGGATATCTGTGTCTGAAGTATTTTCAACTATGGCGCCCAGTTTGCAGTCATCTGCAAACTTTGCCAGCCATAATCCTCCTATGTTTGCCTGTACTTCTGAAAAGTAGATGCCAAACAAGAGGGGGCCCAGGACTGAACCCTGTGGTACACCGCTTGTGACCGACTTGGAGTCTGACATGGCGCCAGCAACTCTGACACTGTGGGTTCTGTCCTTTAGCCAGTTTGCAACCCATCTTGCGACGTATGGGTTTACATTTAAGCTGGTGAGTTTTTCTATGATACCCGAATGTGGTATTGTATCGAAAGCTTTTGCAAGGTCAAGGTAGGCTGTGTGGACTGCCTTACCCTCATCAATGGCCTTGGAGACTGTTTCGAAAAAGTCGACCAAGTTTAAAAGGCAGGATCTGCCCTTGACAAAGCCAAATTGGGTTGGATCCAATGTCTGTAGGTCCCCTATGTCTTTATTTATGAGTTCCATTATGATCCTCTCCATAGCTTTGCAGACCAGGCTTGTTAGGCTTATGGGGCGGTAATTTCCAGGGTCCGTAGAAGCACCGCCTTTGTGAAGTGGGACCACAGTTGCTGTACACCACTCCCTGGGTACGTATCCTGTGGTAAGGCTAAGATTAAACAGCTGCTTTATGTGGGGGTTTAATTCCTCATTGAGTTCGTGAAGCACACAGCCGGGGACACCATCAGGTCCCATAGATGCTGTGTTTTTAGCTTTGGAGAGAGCAGTTCTTACCTGCGCATTTGAGATGTTGGGGAGGCTACACTCTGCTGGTATAGATATCTCTCCTTTTGGGGGGGAGGGGAGAAATTTGCACTGAACCTGTCTGCCAGTATGTTGGCAATGTCTGTGGGTTCAGTGAATTTTGTATCATTTTGGACTAGTTCTGAGCATATCTCGGAGTTTCCGCCCAGGTTTCTAACATAGCTAAAAAAGGCCTTATGATTGTCTTTTGAGTCTTTGGCAATTTTTCTCTCAAAATTGGCCTTGGATGATTTTATGAGTGATCGTAGTTTTTTACTAATAATGATCAAGGGTGTCTTCCCTTTTGAGGATTTTGCTCTATCATGTAATAGTTTTCTCCTCTTATTGTAAAGTTTGTTTATGGCTGGGGTCCACCAGACCGGGCGCTTGCCTTTGGTGGAAAGAGTCTTTGTTTTATTTGGGATTGCCTGATCCATGCAGTCCTGGAGGTGCTCGTAGAAGGCATTTGTAAGGGATTAAGCAGCTTGGGTTGTGGTTTCCACTGGCTCGGGGGCCTTGAAGGATACCATACTAGTCTTAAGGAGTGTGAAGTTGGCTTTTGAGAGGTTCTTCACTGTGGTCTTTTTTGTCTGGGGAGGGGACGGGAAGTGGATTTCCAGTGAGATTAGTTTGTGATCTGATCTCACCAATGAGGGATATACTTCCGGTGTGGAGCATTTTGTCCCCATGTTTGTGATGATGAGATCTAGTATATTTTCTCCTCTTGTGGGAACGGTGACTAGTTGTTCCATGGTGTTTGAGTTTATGAACTCCAGGAACCTTTGGGCTAGAGTGTTGGGGCTTGAGTAATGATCCCAGTCTATGTTCGGGTAGTTGAAGTCACCCAATATGATGGTGTTAGGAGATACATTTATACCCTCCAGCGTTTTCAGGAAAGCTGTGTGAGATTCCTGTGTTTGAGAGGGTGGCCTGTAATATGCTACAAGTTGCAGAGCAGTCTTGCCAATGGTTACTTGCACCTGGATGGTCTCCGATGCATCGTGCGTAGCCACCAATCTGGAGGTGTGGGTATCCTTTATGAATATGGATACACCCCCTCCTTTTGTGGTGCGGTCCGGATTTTGGGGCCGGAACACATGATATGAGGTGAAACCCGATAGTGCCGGGGTGCTCTCGGGAGCCTTGAACCAGGTTTCAGCCACAGCACAGACATCGATGTTCTCCATACTGAGGAGGGCTTCGAGTGCGTGCATCTTGAGATTTAGACTTCTGGCATTGAGCAGCATTACCCTTAGTTTATTTCCAGTTTTGTTTTCTAGGGTGGTAGGTTTAGAATTTGAGCCTTGCCTAAAAAAGGCACTATGGGGGTGGCAAGAGCCTTTGCCAATATCTGGAAGACCAGGGGTGACAGGTGCAAGCCGTCCCTTGCGAAGCAGCGTGGCTTGTCAAGCATGTCATCCCAGGCAGACAGACATTGGATCCCCTTTGAATGACACGAGAAGTTAAGCCAGTTATTAAAGCCGATCATCTTATCTCTATATTAGGGCATCATTCTTGGTGAAGGTAGGATACTGCTCAGGGTCAGGGTCATACCTGCCTGGGTTACATAATCAGAGAGCTCCTCTATGTCTCTTTTCATGTAGTCCAGGGAGGTACGTCTCAAGTCATTCACACCAGCATGGACAATGACTGAGCCATACTTGTACCTGCTGTTGAGTGACCTGAGTGCTTGCGTTATGTGGCGAATTCTAGCACCCGACAGGCAGCTTACTGTGACCTTCTCCTTACTCAGTCTGGTGAGT
The DNA here is from genome assembly GCF_019279795.1 of Protopterus annectens. Classification (NCBI taxonomy): domain Eukaryota; kingdom Metazoa; phylum Chordata; order Ceratodontiformes; family Protopteridae; genus Protopterus; species Protopterus annectens. Next base: position 5,528 of record NW_025052148.1, on the reverse strand, counting down.
GGGACGTCAGTGTGTCTGACTATGGAGTCACCTATGACGAGTGTATCTGGAATTGTGTTTGGCCTTAAGGGCTGTGATTGCTTGGCACACTGACTTTGTGATCTATGTGTTGTATGTGTTGTGTCATGAGGTGGCAGTTGTTTGGGTGTTTGCTTTGGTGGCCTCTGCTGTTTTGGTAGATTTTTGATCAGAGCCTCCGAGTATGTCTTAGTGTGTTTATGTGTTTGATTTGAAGTTGTGATAGTACTATGTGAGACTGGGTGTGTGGTGTGTGGTGTGTGTGGTTACCTTCTCCTCCCGACTGGTCTTGCCAGTCCTAAGTTGAGAGAGCTCAGCCTCCAGTTTGGCTATATAGTTGCATCTCTCGCATGTATTTGTGTTTTGTGGGAGAAGGAGATGGTTATCTGTGTACATGAGACAATTGTAACATTGCCTCAATATTCCCAGATTCACCAGCTGAACATGAGAGGACGCTAGCAACTGACCCTTCAACATGCTAGAGGGGATGAGAGACAAAGATTTACTGTGTAATTTAGTTCTAAAAAAGGGATTTTAGGCTAGTGAGGTACTAAAAAGTGCTATATCTGAGTGAAAAGTACTTTAGGAGCAAGTGCTAAGCCTTTCAGATAGAGAATAGACTGCTTAGAATTTAAGTAGAGCTAAACTTTTCAGGTAGAGAATAGGCTGGTTCGATTTTAAGTAGAGCTCAAGAAGAGCTGTTCTAAGTGAAAAAATGAAGAGTGGAATTTAGGTAGCCAGAATGGTTTAACCTAGTTAAACCGGTGCTGCCCGATGGTGCTCTTGTAGCAACTCCGTGCTAAATTGCGCAAAAGCGCGCTAAAGCGTGCTTTATAGCAGGGGGTTGAAAAGAGCTGGGAATTGACCCAAAATGGCCAATCGACTACTAGTTACTGGCTGATACCACTCCAAAATGGACAAATAGGCTGCTCAGTGCTCCCCACTCCCACTGGTGAACAAAGAAGCTTCCTCCTTGCCAAATAAGGATATGGAACAGTTACAGGAACCAAGATAAAGCCCAGGGATCAGCAAGCTCTGATACTGGACTATTCTAGCTCAGTAAGGCGGGAAATAAGAGAATTTTTTGTTTTTTTTTTTTTTCAGAACAGTGAGAAAAACAGGCAATAAATGCTTTAAATGCTATAAATCGGCTAGCGCACTTGAGTGTGTAGCCTACAGTTACAATTTGCAACAAACAGAAACTTTAAAGTGCAAAACACAAAATAAAATGTTTAAATGCAGTAGAAACTTGTAGCAAACAGGCAGAAATGCAGTCGCTAGACAGTAAACACTCTAAAAGCCACAAAAAGTATACTTATACAGAGCTCCAGGTGGCAACTTCTAGGATGCCCCTGGTAGAGACCCCTCTGAGAAATTCCGCAGAGGTAGATGCAGCACTGGTGGAATGTGATCTTATCCCTTGTGGGGTAGGTTTTCCATGATGCTTGCAGCAGAAATGAATGCAGTGGTCATTGTTTGGGAAACTGGGAAAGTTTGCTTTGAAATGGCCTTCCCCTCTGCCCCTGCAGCAATGCTAACTAGTAGCTGCTCAGATTTTTTGATAGGCTTAGTTCTATCCAAATTGAATCTAAGTTGCCTGTGCATGTCCAGAGAGTGCAGTATTCGTTCCCCTTAGTTTTGTGGATTGGGAAAAAGTAGGCAAATTAATAGACTGATTTAGGGCCACAGAAGACACCACCTTGGGCATAAAGGGATTAGTCCTGAGAGAAACCCTGTCCACATGGAAGATAATGAAGGGTTCCATTGCCATGAGGGCCTGCAATTCAGACTTGCTGAAGTGATGGCTAGAAGGAAGGCTGTTTTCCAAGAGATGAATTTCAACTCAAAACAAAACCCGTTCCACAATGAGTTCAGTTGTTACACACTCACAGCAACCTCCACAGAGGATACGAATCACACACACCATGTCTCACAGTTGCCATGTCTGGGATTGGAATCCCTACCTAACTAGTACATAATACTACAACATTACACAGTTATAGCATGCGCCACGGAGATTAATGGGCTACGCTTTCACCAAAGGTGTATTTCAGTGTGAATGATATCAGCAGGCTTGCCAAAGAAGAGCAATGGAAGTTGTAGTGACTGTGAATGGCCTCAAAAGCATTGCTCTCTACACAAACACACAAACATCCACAACTGCCATGTCATTGGAATAGAATCCCCGGCACCCAACCTTCACAGAAGGCACATACACAAACTCACACACCTACCTGCATGTCTTTACAGTTCACTAGAAGTTCGCTCCAGCTGAGAACTAAACCATGCTACTAATCTGTGAACCTATGTGCCATGGTGGTGAGAAAGCTCTTCTACATTGTGCAACTTATAAGCAAGGGCAAGGAATCCAGATCTAAGGAGATCACAGCCTCACTATACTCACCTCTCATTCGACCTATAATCGAGTACAATGCATCCTTTGGCATCTACCAACAGCTAGACCATCCACACAAGTTAATCACTAAAAGAATACAGGGTATAAATAACATGTCCTATGTGGACCGCATCAAAGCCCTGTCCCTGTACCGAGTCTCTTACAGGCTACTGAGAGGTGATCTATGCCTATCCTACAAGGCATTCTCCCATCCAGTCCTGAATAATCCTATACATTCAGCAAACAGCATTGGAATTACCTGACCTAAGGATCTAAACCTCATCTGTGACATAGTCAAAACATGTTGGAGGAACATATATGCCTCTCAAAGACTACCCTTTCTGTGGAACACTCTTCCCATTCATGCCAAACATAGCTCTTCCTTAATTCCATTACAATGCAATTTGGACCAATAGAAGGGAAACTGTAAAGACACCCATGGCTTGTCACCTGTGGACTTTATGGACAGGTGCAGCTTGTAGATGCCCTAAGTTACAGGCATATACCAAAGTCGTTTTAGTCCTACGACACTGATAATTATAAAAAATTGGGGCATGAATGACTAGGCTTAAAAAGGTTCTTTGGCTATTAGCTAAGTAACTTGTTACGATCCTAATAGTTTTTTTTTTTTTGTTACAGCCACTTGCAAACGCATGAAAGCTGTGTAACAAGAACATGTTAGAATCCAGAAATACATATAATAACCAACGGCCTTAGGCACCAGCGAACCCTGCGGTCGCTGGAGGCCCCTGTTTCCAGGGGGGGGGGCCCAACAATAGCAAATTGTCTTATCCTGGTATTTTGTAACATGTCTGTCAAACCAACAGAAACTGCTACAGCATTCTTGAATACTTAATAAACCACATAACATGGATAATAACTCCTATTTATATCTCCTTTAAAATTCAAAGATATTTGTGGTTAAATCCTGCTGTTGGACATGTTCTATACTAAAACTAACTTCATGTCTCGCTTTAGTCCCTGCTATACCCGTGGATACAGGACCCCCCCCCCTTAATCATCCTTTACTGTGTGGGGGCCTCACAAAAGATGCTGCTGGCTGGGTAAATTGAGGAAGAAGAAATGTATTAATTTCTGAATTATTCTCACTAACCTGAACAGGGCTGTTATATGACAATGTTATGATGAAGTTGATAATAAACATGAGCAAGGTAAGCACTAGAGAGATCAGCAGCCCAGAGTGACTTATCTCCATGCAAATTTTGGTTTTAAGAGCTGATACTTCTGATCATCAGGGATGGTTTTCTCTTTCAGGGAGTTTTATGAATAAAAGCCGAACACCGGATACTATGACTCTCAATTTCTTTGCTTAAGAATTCAGTGCAATCTCAAAAATAATAAAATAATGGCTTAGAATCAGGACTACATTTGAAATAATACTCTTAATTTGCTTAAAAAGTTAATCGAATAACACCTTTTGCAGCAACACATATTTTTGGACAATAAGTGTAAAACTCAGATGTCTGCATTGCTTAACTGTTTGTAATCTTGAATGATTTACCAAAAAATCAAACTTTTTTATGAAGGAGAAAGCAAATGTATGAACAAAATCAGGGAAGGTCTGTGAAATCAGGGACAGTGACAGGTATGCATTACTACCCAATGAGGTAAATAAGTGACTTACCCCTCTGGCTGTTTGACAATTGCTAGACAGCAGTAACTGATCTGGTTTGGCAGTACCAGTGTTGCACAATGTATTGCTATTTGCTGAAATAAGTATAAAACAAGTACTGCTATGGCTTGTGTGTGTGTGTGTGTGTGTGTGTGTGTGTGTGTGTGTGTGTGTGTGTGTGTGTGTGTGTGTGTGTGTGTGTGTTTTAAACAATATCACACATTTTTAGTTGTGCACACACCTAATAATGCCAGGACACAGACATTATTCTTCTGGGTAACAGTAAAAAAATGTACCTAACAAGTAATTATATTTCAAAAGTAAGACATAAAATATATCACAGAACATTCAGGCACTTAGATCTTCTTGGAGTCTGGTGGTTCTCACTCACCAGACTGTATAAATGGGTATGGGGGGGTCCCTTAATCATCCTTGACTCCGTGGGGACTCCCACAAAAGCTATTGCTGGTTGACGAAAAAAGAGGGCAAAGAATGTATCAGTTTTCTGACTGAGCTGTTTAACCTGAAGAGTGCCGAGATATGACCCTTCTAGGATAAAGCTGACAATAGCCGCTGGTTTCAACCACACCTGTTCTAAAACCAGCCCTGCTCAAATGTGTGTGTACAGAAAGCTGGTGTAGGTTATGGGGGGGGCTGGGGATTGTGTGGTTATTACAACTTTAATTTTCATCACATTCAAACCTTAGAGGTGTGCACAGGAAGTCATTATAGCTTATGTTTGAGCTGAGGACAGTGTGGTAATTGTTTATTTACTTTTCTCACAAACCTCAGAAGTGTAAAAAGAAGATTACTATAGCTTTTGTAGGGGTGGTGTACTATCTAGGAGCAACAAATTAGAATATATTACTGAAATCATTCTCACAATCACATATCAGGATACATGGGGCTGACTTTGTGAGTTAGGGGTGAGGAAGCATGCTACGTATACTTATATCAGCAGTCACTTGAAATATGTGGCTAGGTCAATTTAAACCTCTACTTTCATCCCATCTAACATCAGAGGGATGCATAGGCAGTGACTGTCTTTTGTGGTGGGGGGGTTAGGGAGGCAGGCACTACTCCCAGATGAGACCTATGCATTCCCACAACTAGCTTGTTAGTTTACTGTGAGGTACTATTTTGTCAGCTTTGAACATTAAGCCTTGGGCACAATGTATGTCTGCAACAAAGATGGACTGTAGATAGTAGTTTATTGATATATTAATAAACTACCAAAACACCAAGTAGGTCCCACATACCGGTTTCGGCCCAGGTTCAAACCCAGCCTTCTTCAGTGTATACCAACAGAACCCATTCAAAAAAATTGGGTGTTTATATACAACATACAATTCAAATCAATCAGTCAAACTCATTAATATTAAGCATAATAATATGTCTAGTATTTCAATAATAAATGCAACAAACATATTTATGAATATGTAAATTTTAACAGTATAATATGATCTAAATGCACATAATCAT
>NW_025052147.1:0-12050 GCF_019279795.1 Protopterus annectens | reverse complement strand
GTCAAGAATGTGTCTTCATTCTTCTGACAAGAACCTGAGTTGGAGAAATCTGAAGAAGAAATATGAACACAGGAAAGAAAAATAAATTTAATAAGGTGCAATATCTATGCAAAGGAGAAAACAAAACTAATCATTGCAAAAAAGCACCACCAAAAATATTTGAAGAGAAATACAAGCAAAGGCATCCTGATACAGAAAATTTTACAGTACAAAGAATAAGAAAGTGAATGGGGAAAGTTGAAAAGAGAATTAGTAATGGAGATGTTAAAGAAATAGAAACTGAAAGTGTACAATACCTGCAAAGTGAAAGATTTAGTGTAGAAAATCCAATTCTGATAACATTACAGCATGATGGAACAATGAGTCCACAAATTAGGGAAAAGCAGGTGGAACAGGAAGCATCTGATCAGCTGGTACATGAAGATACTCTGGAACCTTCAGTAGGAAACTTGTACAAAAGTTCAGATGGAGCTATACAGCAAAAGAAGGAGTAGGAAACAGTGACAACTCTGACCCAGTCAATGTTGTGGAGTGATGGGCCAGTAACTTCCCATATAAAAGAGCAATGGATGACACAGGATGAAAGTGAAGAGAATGTGTCACAGGAAGATGTTCTGGAACTTTCTGTAGAATGCCTGCAGGAAACAGAGGATAAAAAATGTGCTCTCAGTTTAAAAGAAAAAGATTTAAAAGAAGAGTTGCTTGATTTATTGGAGATGAATAGACATTAAGATCGATGAATGAAATAGCTTACAGAAAGTCAATAAGCCTCAAAATGTTAGAAGTCTAATAAGACAAATGAACACAGTAATGAAGACATTTAACAGACATTAATGGGATATAACAAAAGTAAACATGATATATTAATGTGCAGCTAAATTAATCACAGATAAACTATTACCACAAAAATACAGGGCAATAAGGGAAATGAAGGGAAGAAAACAAATGCCATCATGGAATTATTGACTAGAGAAAGTCATAAAGCAATTAAGACAAGAAGTGCCACAGTTAGAAGAGTATAGAAGGGAACAGATCAACAAAAATATGGGTCTATATCAGATCTTCGAACACTTAGGTTGTCAAATGCCGAAATGTCGACACCTAAAAGTTGAAATCTAATAAACACGACAGGCCAATTGCACAAATTTTTTTCCCAGGGAAAAAATTTGCCTGGCCAACAACCCCCCTAACTGAATATACCTACTCCGGAATTGCTCTATATCAGGAAAAAGGGAAAATCCCCTCTGACGGCCAAGCACATATTTTCCCAGGGATAAAAATTGCGTAATTGGCCTGTTGCATTTATTAGTCTTTGATGTTCACATGTTGACATTTTAGTGTTCATCAACCTAAGCATTTGAAGATCTAATATAGACCCAAAAATACTTAGAAAGATAGAAATGATAAAAGCAACATGCAGTATTATAACAGACTAGGATCTATCGTACAATACTGCAAATAATCAGCACAGGCAGACAGCAGGTAAATAAAAGGAAAAGTACAAAATGAGCAATTCACTGATGACCCAAGAAAGGTTTATAGAGAACTGGGAAATGAAGCAAAAGGAATAGAAACACTACCAGAAAAGAAGAAAGGTGCTGCTGAACATAACAAAGATACTGAATGGATAGAAAAAGTAAAACAAACAATAAGAAGTTCAAATGTACAGGACATAAAATGGGATGAGGTAATGGCCTGAGAAATTGAAACAAAATTAAGAAGCGCTCCTAAATGGAAAAACACAGGCCCAGATGCAGTGCACAACACCTGGTAAAAGTATTAACATATTTACATGAAGATTTAGTCCTGAGTAAGAACTAGTTATATGTGCATCCCAAACAGACACCAACCTGGTTAACAACAGGAAAAATGATACTCCAGGACAAGAATGTGATATAAAGGAATGTGAGCAGGAGGGAGTGTGTAAATTATTTGTGAACTGATGAAGAGTCAACAATAAAACATGCACAAATGTGAACAAAACTCAGTGAGGAACATCTAAGAAAATTAAAATTAATACAGAAAACAGCCCTGACCTATAGGAACAAAGTCCAAGCTATAAACCAATGTGCTGTTCCTGTTCAAACTAACAGTTCTGAGGTGACTGACTGGCCCCAAAATGTATTTGATCAGTTGGACAGGAAAACAAGAAAAATGATTCATGCTTATCAAATGATATATAAAATTTGGTGTATATAAAGATTATATATTCTTCATTCTCTAGGAGGAGTGGGCTTCCTAAAAACTGATTACATGTATAGAGCTGCAATCCTAAGACTGCATACATATCTGATAACCTCACCAGATCCAAACATAGTGAAAGTTTTAAACATGAGGAGAAGAAGTCTAAGATGACTTCCCTGCTTAGTTTAGCAGAGGTATATTGGTGTCAAGTGGGAATGGAAATCAAAACAAAATAAAGAATTTAAGGAGAAGAATCAGATGAGAAGGCAAGAAGTGTAGAAAAGGCATGAACATAGTTTTAAATACTGAAAACTCTTTGAACAACCTCATGTTGATCAGCATCGAGTGCAAGAATGGCTAAGGACAGATGAATATGAATCAAAAGATGAAAGGTTAATATTGGCAGCCCAGGCTATAGTGTACTACATACATGTTGGTTTACAAAGTCCGTTGGACATGTGGGAGAAATAGACAAATGCAGGTTCTGTAAAGCAAAACTGGAAACAGTTGCGTGTCTTGTTGCTGGGTATGATACACTGATGGCAGAGGGTGGGTATACTGAAGACATAATAATGTGGCAAGACTGTTGCATTGGGGATTGCACAAACATTACAATACTGAAGTAACTGAGAAGCATTGGCAACATGAGCCACAAAGCATTATAGAAAATGATGAAGTTTATATTACATGAGATCACCCACTAGCAACAGTTTAGAAAATAGATACAAGAAAACCAGATATAGTAGTCCATGAAAAGATGATGAAAGTAGCACTGATCATTGAAATTGTTACACTCAGTGATTACAGTGTCTTATGTAGAAAGAAACAAAAAGCCATAAAATAGCAGGATCTGCATGCAGAAATGAGGGCAATAAGCAAGAAGGATACCCAGACATCTCCAACAGAAGTAGGAGCAATGGGTCTCATTAAAAAAAGAATCTGCAGTTGTATTTAGATATGCTACCGATACATGTAACTCCTTATGAATTCCAGAAGGAGACAAATTATGCCCCCTGCACCACCTTAGTAATGGGTGCTAACCCTAACCCTACACTTACCTTCACAAAAAAAAAATTCCCATAACACTGCCACTACACAAGACACACAGACATTCACAAACACTTACCACCAACAACACTGTATCTATCCAATAACTTAATCCTGACCCTAAATGTAAAATACACATACTCATACACAAATGTACAACATCCATCCTTCACTCATTCCTGACCCTAATCCTAACTCACAAACACTCTCACCCCTCCAACCCTACATACCTGTCTCAGCATTACACACCATCAACATTTCCAACGTTAACCTTTCTGTACCATTAACAGTAAACCACGCCCCCTGCATTTGTCAAAGAAACATCATTTGGCAAAATGCTGATGATCCATCTATATATGTGTATATATATATATATATATATATATATATATATATATATATATATATATATATATCAACAAAATGGTCAGTGTTATGAAACATCAACAAGTGTAAAAAAAACAATGAAGAAACACCTTTCTGTGCTGCCTACACTACCTGCTAATTATATATTCTAATTTTCAGACTGCACTAGAACGGGGGAAAAAGACAAATTCCCCAGTCCTCACTGTCTCTCAATCTCATTAAAACAGTCTTGGTGCATAATGTGTGTGTGTGTGTGTGTGTGTGTGTGTGTGTGTGTGTGTGTGTGTGTGTGTGTGCGCGCGCGTGCGTGCATGCATGTGTGTGCCATTGAACCTTTTGCAGTGGACAATTTAATAAGAAATAACACCTTACAATGATCCTTATACCTATCAGACATAATGAAAGTTAAATGTATGAAGCAATGCCTTTAAACATGCAGACATGAAGTTAATCATACAAAGAATTATGACTTGTGGACTCTGATCATAACCCACTTGTTTTGTGTTTCAGAAATTGTGTCACAAAATGTGACTTGTGTGTGGGGCAGAGAAATAACTAAACACAAGCAGCAAAGTTTCAATGTTTTATGCTCTGTTTCTAAAATTTAACAGCATGATGAGTATTATATAATTGATGTCATAATCAGCTTGGGCCATCTACCATAAATAACTTTATGTCATATATGCAGTTAGTGATTCCAAATGTATTGCTTAAGTTCAGTATACTAATTATTAACATTTCATATTGTTTAAGGAGCACCTTCTCATCCCTCAGTTTCTGTACCAAGAGATAGAGTTCTGCTTAATACAAGTGTGACATTAACCTGTACATCATCAGGTTTTTATCCCTCAAATGTCAGTGTTACTTGGTGGAAGAATGAGACTGAGCTTCCTAACCCTAAAAATGCTATAAATTTAAGTGAAGACAAGACATATCGAGTACAAAGCAACATCACTGTTCTAGCAGAAATAGATTCAACTGTCACCTGCAAAATTAATCACAAAGCATTGGAAACTCCTATCTGTTCAGCTTTCAACATAAAGGACATTGTAAAAGTTAAGGTGTTTTTCTTTTAATATTATTATTTTATGCAAAACAACATTAGTGTATCACAAAAATGAACAGCGACACTTGCAGTATTATTTGGCATGATTATGCTGTGTAAGATACGGGAAAATAAACATCTTTGCAATTATTTATTTATTTATTTATTTGCAGGTGTGCAAATTGAGAGGTTTGCATTGTAAGCCATTTTCCATTATTTTTATTTTTTACCTTCTGGATGATTTTTCACAGAGATGATGACACGATTATTTAATTAAAAAAAGTCAGGGAAATGGTATCTAATCAGCAGTCTATGGAAGACAGAATTCAAAATCAGAATATGGCTATGTTATAAATCTGTGCATTCAGCTGGTTGAACTGCAAATCCGGTGTTATCTCTCCATATTTAGAGGGAAAATCTGAGCTGTATTGTTTGCAGCTTTGTAACATGGGGAGAAAGAGCTACACCATTTCCTCAATAGTTCCAGTTTACATAAAAATGTATGATGCTTTCTTGAAATTTGACAAAGAATGATAAAGAATGAAAGGTTTCAGGCATACATCATGTCTTAGGGTAAGGATCCAATAAAAATTATTGCCATACAGAACAGGACAGAGCTGTATAAAGAGAATTCAGTGAGAGCTTCACTAAATAATCCTGTCTTGGTTTGTGATTGACTGTGGAGTGGCCTGATAAGACAAGCTTTATTTGAATTTGTATTTTATTTCTTACTATAGTTTTTCACTGTTTTTAGAAAGGAACGGATAACTTTTAGACAAGAAGATTTACTTTGATTTATATTTTGTTGTTTTACCTTTAATTTTCACCATTTGTTCTTAGAAAGGGATAGATTTTAGACAGGCAATGTCTAAACATCCTAAGGGACAGAGTCAGCTATAAATTCACACAGACTGTAGAGAGGAGAATCCAGAGCTTGTTTAAACATCCTTGTCTTGGTTTGTGATTCATTGATCTTTACTATTAAAAAGAGGTGCAACTGCAAAGTTGTATGGTCTGATTAACTACTTAACTGTACTTAATTTAGTATTCAGTTGTATATTATTTGTGCGATTTTCTCATAGGAGTTAATTTTAGTTCTCTTTGAATTCTGTGGTAATTGATTTTGATTATTATTTTCCTTTTGAAATTTTTATTCATTTGCAGCTGAGTATGGATTCATTATATGAGTATGTTTTTAATGATTTGCTAAAGCACTAGTACAATGTAATAAATGCTATGTATATTTAAAGGTAATGCTTGATAACACATGTAATCTCTGTTCCTCATGTCAAAAGCTGGATGATTTGCTTACCATTATTAGAAGTAAATCTATTTCTACTGATGATGATTGCACTTGTGCAATTGGCATAGCTATATTACCAGATTGAAACTTTAGATGATCGAACACCTAAAGCAAAACCTGGTAATATTGAAAGCTGAAAACTGTGAATGGCCAATCCCACACAGGGAAAGAATTCACTTGGCCGCATTAAAAAAACAAACTTGTAAACTGAAATCAAGTGGGGGGCTTCACCCCCCCGACCACCCAATGTGGGGGGCTGTGCCCCCCACACCCTCCTAATTAAATATTCCAACTGCAAGATCACTCTACATTGGACAAAAGGGCAAATACTGTCTATCAACCAAGCACATTTTTTCCCCTGACAAAAAATTTGCATACGTGGACATTCGAGGTTTTCAACTTTCAATATTCCCAGATCGAACTTTAGATGTTGGCTCATCTAAAGTTTCAATCTGATAATATATACCCACTTGGAGAACTGTTGTTACATGTGTTAGTGACTGGACTGATGAGATTAATGTTAGGCAAAGAGCAAATCGAACACATTTAGGAAAGGATGTGTCTATTGTCTGTAGAGATCTTTCAACCCCTATGAAACAAGACAAAGGCCCTGACAACTCTGAAATTCTGTATGCAAGTATTCAGCAATCTGAGGATTCAGAGCATTTAGGAGGAAATAAAAAAGAAAGGAAAGAGGAAGTTCACAACAAATAACAAGGAAGAAAAAGAAACTGATAAATGTCTGTAAATTAAAGAGAATATGCATTAAAAATGATTGCTTTGATATGTAACACACAGATGACAGGGAATGATAACATTTTTTATCAGAAAACTTTCAGTTTACAGAAAAAGGGAGCAATTTTTTTTCAAAAGACAAGGTTGAAAAAAGAGGCAAGGGGCAGATGAAAAGGAAAAAAATCAAAATTGAATGTAGAAGGATTGAAGAACATTACTGTAAGAAAAAAGAAGAGAAAGATTGACATTGACAATTTGGCTCAAGCTGTGGATGCACAAAGTCAGCTGGATGAGAATTGTATGCTTGCAAATGTAGTACACAATGAAAACAGTGGGATTAATAAGATTAATGGTGATGGAGATCATTCCTTTATAACAATTGATAGAGCAGATATTATTGAATTAGAAGTTAAAGAGTCTTCTGATCTGTTCAGAAAATATATTCTTGTAATTGGAGATTCAATTATTAGTGGAACTGATACATTTTCAGAGAAGATAATGAACATCGAATAGTGTTATGCTTGCCAGGAGCAAAACAAAGAATGTGAGACAAGCCTTAGAATGCCTTAATGTAAGGATGTATGGATCTGTTTTTATTCATGGCAATACAAATCATCTCATCCATAAGGACTCTGTGACTGTTAGTAGGGAACTTACAGCCCTCTTAGATAACATAGCTTGTACAGGTGCTAGGACGTATTTTTCACAAATCACATATAGAAAGAAGGGTCAGTTCTCTGTGGATGAAAGATTGTTTGGGTAAATACCTACATGAAAAAGTGTCGAGTTTTGAAAAATGGAAATGTGTACAGCATTATAGCCTAATTTTGGGCACGCATGTGTTCAGCCAGGATGGTGTGCATTTGTCAAGATCAGGGAACAGATTTTTTGCAGCAGATATTTTACAATATTTGACTAACACAAAGCAGGATTTTTGCCAGGCTGAAAATTTAACACTTCACAGGTAGCAACATTTGATGCATCTCTGATAGTCATTAATGCTAGGATCATTAATAATATATATTTTTCTTTTGGAAGGTTTGCTACATTCCCACAGGGTTGATGTTGTTATTGTTTGTGAAACATGGTTAAAGAATAATGACTGGAAACAGTTCCATCAGGGTATAAATGTTTTTACTGTAACAGAAACGTCCACAATGGAAGTGATGTTAAGATAAGGATTAAAGATACTTATGATACCTGTGATCATTACATGTTCAACAATAACACTAATACTATAAATTGTGTAATTGTGACATTAAATGTAGCCCTGGAAGATATGACAATTGCTACAGTGTATAAACCATCAAAGTCAAGTGCTGATGACCTAGAGGAATTCATACATTTCTTGCATGAAACACAGGAGGGAAGAATAATAGTGGCTTGCGACTGAAATTTACCAGAAATATACTGGAATAATATTGAATCAGCAACATTATTAAAGAAATTATTCATAGTGTATGTTCAGGAGCAACAATTTCTTCAGATTTGAAAAAAAAAAACTACAAGGAAACAGAACATTTATTTATGTATTTATGCATTTATTTATTTATTTGATATTTGTTTACCGGAAAAGTCCGACTGGGTATGAGCCCATTTTCAGTGGAGGCCCTGGGAGAAAATCTCCATAGCACACATTAAACAGAATTAAAAAAATCAGACAGTGGTTACAAATATTAAGAAAATAACAAAGTAGTACAATTTGTGAATACAATAAAAGAAAACAAGCAAAATATAAGGCAACCAATAAAGTTGACCATACATTATATACAAGATAGAAGGAGTTCCTAATATCCTTGTTACATAATGGTGCATAAAAAATATATAACAGAATAAGTAATAGGTCGTACAAGCCATAAACTCATTCTGGCAGGAGAACTCGGCAGTAAATTTCAGGGATAAAGGTTAGTGTAAGAATATAAAGAAAGGACATTAGAAGGTTAAGGAATTAAAGAGAGGTCAGGCTAGTAAGCAGTAATGCAGGAAGGGAAGTAGGACATATCGAGAAAGTCTGTTAAGAGTGTAGAAGAAGGGAATAGAAAAGAGTACTAAGATGGCGGGGAGCATGGGCAGATCCAGTTATTGGTCAGATGTTCTTGGGAAAGAGTACTAAGATGGCGGGGAGCATGGGCAGATCCAGTTATTGGTCAGATGTTCTTGGGAAAGAGTACTAAGATGGCGGGGAGCATGGGCAGATCCAGTTATTGGTCAGATGTTCTTGGGAAAGAGTACTAAGATGGCGGGGAGCATGGGCAGATCCAGTTATTGGTCAGATGTTCTTGGGAAAGAGTACTAAGATGGCGGGGAGCATGGGCAGATCCAGTTATTGGTTAGATGTTCTTGGGAAAGAGTACTAAGATGGCGGGGAGCATGGGCAGATCCAGTTATTGGTCAGATGTTCTTGGGAAAGAGTACTAAGATGGCGGGGAGCATGGGCAGATCCAGTTATTGGTTTGATGTTCTTTCAGCCTAGACTTGAAGGAATAGTAGTAGGGTATAAGTCTGATTGCTTCTGGAATGCTATTCCATGGTTTGCCAACACAGTGAGAGTACAGACTAACCCAGTTAGACCTTTGAGGTTTGTAAATAGATAATAAATACTTGTGAGAGGAGCGTAGGTCATGAAATGGAATATACTGTTGAAGTAGTGATGATGTCGTTTGTGAAAATCAGGAGTTGTACAGCATTTTGTGAGTTAATGTTAGTTGATTAAAGGTGAGAAGCTGGGGTAGTTCAAGCCAATTTAGGGACTTGACAGCCGAGCAGTGGTGACAGTAGTGGGCCTGCCCTGTGGCAAATTTAGCTATTTTATTTTAACACTGACTAAGTTTTACTTTGAGGGAAGAATGAAGATTGGTTAGAATAAATGAAGTGTATAGGAGGGAGGGTAAGAGACAGGTGATGGCAAGAGTTACTCTTGTGGAGTTAGATATGAATTTCTTAGCCCTATACATAATGCTCAATTTTTGATTAGTTTTTTTTTTATGTTGTTGCTGATATGTAGGTCAGACTTAAGATTTAGTATCAGTAGTTACACCTAACAGTTTTGCATGTGAAACCACATCAATTGAAGTACTGTTCAGAGAAGTAATAGCAAAGTTAAAGGTATCTAGAGAAAATTGTTTTGATTAAAATATAGGAAGTGTAGTTTTTTGTGGTTAAGTAGTAAATGGTTGTTGGAGAGCCAAGACTTAATGGAATTGAATGCTTCTTGAATTAAACTCTGTAGATAAGAGAGTCCTGGAAGAGCAGGTTAATGTAGAGTAATCAGCATACTGACTTAGGGTGGCTTGTTTGGTGGCAGTATTAAGATGGTTAATAAAAATGTTGAAGAGAAGTGGACCTAGTATCGAGCCTTGGCGTACCCCAGTGCTAACAGGTAAATAAGGAGAGAAGTTAGAGTTCCATTTGACAGATTGATATCTGTTACAGATATAGCTAATGAACCATAGTAAGGATGTTTTTGTTAAGCCTAGATAGTTGGGATAAGAGTTGGGGTGGGAGACCATATCAAAAGCTTTGGACAGATCTAAGAACAGAGGAGAGGCAAAGTTTCCTGAGTCATGAGCTTTGTTGACAGCATCATTAAAGGATAGTAGAGCAGTGATAGTGCTGAGTGCTGGTCTGAATCCATGTTGGGTGAGAGAGAGAAGATCATTGTCACACAGGTATTGAAGAAGTTGTTTATGGATACATTTTTCTAGAATTTTTGATAGTGGTGAACAAATAGCAATTGGCCTATAGTTAAAAATTTCTGTGGAGGTGTCACCTTTGTGGAGAGGAAGGATGAAGGATCTTTTCCACATGGAGGGGACATAAGCCTCCTTGATAGATGTATTAATGATTATTGAGACTGGGTAGACAATTGAGACATCAGCCATTTTTCGGAATTTGTTAGGAAGATTGCAGAGGAGGAACATGGCTTGAGCTTGCACAGGAGGGATTTGATGAAGGAAGTAGGAACTAGTTGAATGGAATATGTAGTATGACAGGTGATAGGAGGCTCAGAGAGGGTATAGGGAGATGGGAATTTGTTAGTGATGGAAGCTATGCTATCAATGAAGGAAGAGTTATATTGAGTTGCTATGTCAGGGGAGCTACTATCACAGGAAGGTTGGTGGGAGGACTGACTTCCTGGGTTTAGGATTTTTTCGATAGTGTGCCAGAAGTTTTTGGGCTGGATTTGTGCTGATTTTGTGGCTTTACATACAATTCTTTTTATCTAAATTAACCTGTTTCTTTACAAGGCTATGTAGTGCTTTGAAATTCTGCAAATTATTGTGAATCTTATGTTTTAGGCAAGCTGTCCAAGCCTTGTCTTTTTCTTGCATGAACAATCTGGTATAGATAGAAATCCAACCGATGAAGTTAAAAACCAACAAAGTAATGCAAAGAAAAGGTTCCAAGTCACCAGTGAGAAAAATCTTTGAATCTTTATTGTAAATCCAACAACAGATGAGCGCTTTCGTCTCAGGATGAGACTTCTTCAGATAAAACTATACCAGTGCTACTCTAATTATATATAGTACCATCAATTACTTTAATTACATATTAATTAAAATCTAATTAAAATTTAAAGCACCACCAGCAAGCGTTTGCTGACTTGTTTACACACATAGTAGAAGCTAATTAGTGTATATTAAAAACTAATAAGGAGGTTTATGAGGTGGTAGGGAATAGACCTCATTTCACTTACAAGACAGGTATTAATTTTAAGAGACTATTTGAGAAGGGTGAAAATAAAGACAACACCAAAAAAGCAACTAGCTCATGTGGTAGGTGTGGGCAATGTTCATACATTTATAAAGAGGAGTCTACAAAACTGAACAATGGTTTAGGAAGTATAGTTAAATTTTGCAAAGGTAATTGTCACACTAGAATGTTAGTATATTTGGCTATTTGCACACAGTGTTTGTCTTTCTACATAGGAAAAACTGAGATGGCACTTAAAGACAGAATATACGAACATATCAATGATATTAGGACTAGGAAAGAAACTAGTGCCTTATATAAACATTCAGTCCGTTGTACTTTATGTAGTTTTAAATTTGGGATCATTGACTTGGTTAAGAATAACCCCGGGGGGGTGACATGAAGAATGTATTACTTAACAGGGAGCTGAGATGGCAATTGAGGCTCAAGGCTAACGTTTCCCCAGGCCTCAATGAGTACATCAGTATAAAAGCTATTTTAGCAGAGAGAGCAGGAAAAGCGTGATTGATTTTATATATATTGTCGTTACAGGAATGTTTCAGTTTGAATGGTTTAAAATAAACATACAAGATTTATTACATATAGCACTATTTTATATTTGTATTTTAAGATAATGCGTGCACACATATGTGGGGACATATGACAATTTAAATATTT
>NW_025052146.1:0-11582 GCF_019279795.1 Protopterus annectens | reverse complement strand
ATCCCCGGGGCCCGGGGGGCCGGGACCCAAGGGGCCCCTGAAAACGGGGGACCTTGCAGACATGGCAACGTACGCGCTCCAGGTCACGCATCGCACAGAAACATACCTGTGTCCTGCTACCGCAGTGGCACAGTGCCTGTACTCCCCACTGTACAGTTATGTACACAGCTCACACCAACCACACCTGCACAGACATCCTTGTTACACATGCATTGTATCTGTAGACTGTACACATAACACTGCACTGTGACATCCGTTGTGATGGTGCATTTGTGGGACACCATCGTCACATGTCCACATGATACCGCATTATGTTTGCGTGTACATGACATAGTGACGCAGCCATGTGTACTGTTAACCCGCCTGCGGGCCACACGGTGTATCACGGTGATGCATGCAAACTACCATGAATGTGTACTGCATGCCTACTAAAAGACACCTGCCTGATGTAGTGTGCACTCCAGGGCAGTATGCATACTGCCACTATTAATGTCTGGGCTGCAGTCACTGGGCTGTGGTGTGGGAATGCTGCATGCCACCTGCAATATCACATGCATGATGTGTCTGCATGTGTGTGTGTCCGCGTGTGTGCATCAGCGTGTGTGTGTCCGCATGTGTGTGTGTGTGTGTGTGTGTGTGTGTGTGTGTGTGTGTGTGTCTGCGTGTGTGTAATGTAACTTACGGTATGTCTTTGTATTCACAGGTGCTGTAGGTGCGTTCCCCTCCTGCGGTCCATCTGATGCTAGTGTCCCCACAGATACTAGCGGTGATGACCATGTGCATGAGGCACAGGCAGGGTCATCACAGGCAGACACTGTGCCATTGGAGAACATCACACTTACGTCCCCTTCATCCCCGCACACGGTTCAGATGCCAACACATACCCCAACACCGTTGCACATAGATGACGGACAGTCAGCGTCTGTTGTCACCGAGCAGGAATGTGTGGTGGCTGCAGAAGGTGCGGGTACACACGATTTTGCCAGTGTAATGACTGGTGGAGTGCCACACAGGCATGTGACAGATGCTGCTCGTAGGAGGAGCACTGCTAGACATACACCTGCCGTACAGGGTGCAGCAGCTGGTATAACCAGACGCATGTTCCAGACTGTAATGGCAGCGCAGGCACGTGCCGAACGGCAGAACCAGGAAGGGCAGAGGCTGCAGAGGTCCGCAATCCGTTCCTTAAATGAGAACATCCAGTCATTGGCGAATGCCCAACAGCATCTTGCCGATGTTCTGGATAGGAGATTGGGTGAGATGGCTGGGATCCTCAACCGAGGCATGGCCATCCGTGAGCGTGAGCTGTCCGTGCTGGAACACCTGGTAGGGGTGAGGCATAGGACACTTGGGCGTGGGCCAGTAACACCACCAAGTGCAGGTTGACGTGTGCGTGCCACCTCCCATGCCCACCCACACAGTGCTGGTAGCAGCAGCAGTGCAGCTGCTACTACACCAACCACACCAGGACACAGCAGGCCACGTGGACGTGGCCCTGGACGGCCCCGGCGTGGACATGTTTCCAGCGGACATGTGTCATCTGAGAGTGGCCACTCTATACCTCCACCCGGTAGTGCCCGTGCGACCCCAGGCAGGCACGGGTCACGTTGCCGCAGGCGGACACAGTGAGCCATACCACCTGCACTGTACAGTCTGGGGCTGCCAAGTATACTCCGTGTAGGCATCACAGATGACTGAACTGTGTACACACATACCCACACACAGCAAACACAACTGTAGGGCTCCACCACATCCACATGCATTCTGCACAGTCATGCCCAGTAAATGCACAGGCCCTTACACACACACATGATGTCATCCATTGGTACAGCCTATGCCTGTGGCACACATATCACCCTGTGCATATGATGAAGTCTCTGCTGCAGAACCGTGAGCTACACCATCGGTGCACGGTTATGCAAACATATTCTGATGCACAGGGTGGACAAGATAGTGAGAGGTGTATGTGATACCTGTGTCCGCATAGTACGCGATGTGTATGTTGTGGTGGTTGTGTATGGCAGGTGACAGGTGCGTATGTGATGTGGGTCGTGCACTGATATCATGCAGCAGACATACCATGTAGTGCAGGTGCAGCATTCATTGTTCTGTGTACACAGTATGCGTGGTTACATGTGTAGCACCATGTTGGTTCAGTTAACCCGTATGCCAATTATGGTCTACTTGCATGTGCCTACTGGGACCACTGTTATCAGTTCCCCATGTGTAGTCGTGGGGTACCCACAGGCACATCTGGCAATATCAGCATAGCACAGGTACCCGCAACCGGCATGGACCCCTACATAGGTACATAGGCGCACATGTACATACCAGGCTATGTGCCCTACGGCATGTGTAAACCTAGCAAGACTGTGTGTGGCTGCTAACACCCCTTAGGATGAGGATACCACATCCATCAGTCTCCTGTCCCCCGTCCAGCACTGACACAGAGATGATGCCTGGCGCATACCTATGATCACACATCCACACGTCATGATTACTCCTGGACAAAGTCAGTCAGGGCCTCTGCTTCACATGGGCTGGCAATCCTCTCCGTGTTGTAGGGGGTCTCTGGGCATTGACCCTGTTCCCCCAGCACGTCCTAGTCATCTTTGTGGTGAGGTGTCTGACAGTCGCTTCTGTGCCCGTGTTTGCCCGGAGCCTAGGAGGTGGAACATGTCCATGTCACCCAGGTCGGTCATGGCAATGTATGTCAGGCACAGATCACCACAGAGCAGACATGCTGGGAAGGTATACAGCTGGAGTCCCCTTGGTCGGGCAGCGTGTGAGACATGTCCCAGCACCTTTATCCCCATGTCGTGGAATGTTTGTGGTCCTTCCGAGTGCTGCAGGTGTCAGGTTAGGTACAGCCCAGATGTGCCATTGTACGCAATCATTGCTCTGGTGTGTGATATGTACAGGGGTACAATGAACACCCCTGATGTGGATGTGATTCCTTCCAGACCAGGTGGCCACAGTGGAATGTCTTCCCACCCACATTGGCATTGTGTGTGTTGACAGAGGTTACCGACAGGTGTGGTACCCATTTCCATGAACACGTCCACCATGTTGAATGGATTACCACCTACATGTTATGTCGGGGCAAACATGTCCTTCCCACTGGGTAGGTCTGCACCTTCTCTGGCATGTAGCAGCAGGCCATGGCTCTGGCAGCAGTTATCCATGTCTATGATGCCCTAGGTGGATGTTCGTGTCAGATGGGGTGTTGGGTATGGTGGCCAGTGTGCAGTCATCTGCATACCTTGTCTGCCACAATCCCCCTATGTTTGCATGCACATTGGAAGGTCGAATGCCGAACGGCAGTGGGCCCAGGACTGAGCCCTGTGGGCCTCCACTCGAGACCAGTTTTGAGTCTGACACGGCACCAGGAACACAAACCCTGTGTGGTGTGACCTCCAACCATTCTGAGAACCATCGTGTGACATATGTCCCCACATGTACGCTGGCGAGCCTTTCCATGAGTCCCACGTGGTGTGTGTTCTGAACGCTCCCACCAGGTCATGGTAGTGTGTGCAAACCGACGTACCCCCATCAATGGCCTTGGTGACCGCTCCAGACAGGATGAGCAGGTTTGGGAGGCAGGATCTGCCCTTGACTAAGTCATTGTGGGCATGTTCCGGTATTGGCTGTACACCACTGTCTGTATTCATGGGCACCTGTATGGACCCCCCCGCAGCTTTGCAGACAAGGCTTGTCAAGCTGATAGGGCGGGAATGTCTACAGTCCATAAGAGCACTACCCTGGCATAGTGGGACCACAGCTGCCATATGCCATCCAGCGGGGACCTAGCCCGTAGTAAGGCTAACATGACACAGCGGCCTTATGTGTAGGGCGAGGGCCTCAATGAGGTTGGGTAGCACACAGCCAGGGACACCATCGGGGCCCATTGGTGCTGTGTTCACCGCCTAACAGATATCAGATCACTCCAGGGCATATGAGATGTTTCGGAGGCTAGACTCTGGTGGGATGGATATGTCCCCTCTTGGGGGGGGGTGGATGTATGCATGGAACATGTCCGCTGGTTTGTTGACAATGTCTGTGGGTGCAGTGACTGTTGTACCATTCTGGATCATTTCCGGCCATGACTGTGCGCTCCCACCCATGTCCCTACCACAGTTAAGAAAGGCCCTATGGTTGTCTCATGTGCCCTCTGCAGTACCACTCCCACAAGCGGCCTTGGATGATTGTATGTGTGGCCGTATGTTGACTCCGGTATGAATGGGTGATGGCTTCCCTGGTACTGATATTGCTCTGTCATGTATTAGCTCCAACTGTTGATGTACAGTTTGTCAGTGGCTGTGGTCCACCAGACCATGTGCCTACCTTTGGTGGACAAGGTCCTGATGTTATCATGATCGCTTGGTGCAGACATCCCTGGAGGTGCTCAGAGAAGGCATTCGTAAGGGAGTTGGCAGTGCGGCCTGTGTTCACCACTGGCATGGAGGACTTGTAGGGTACCACACCGGTCGTATGATGTGTGTGGTTTGCTGTGGAGAGGTCGTCACTTAGGTCTCCCATGCCGGTGTTGGGTGCAGGATGTGGATTACCAGTGGATCCACTATATGGTCTGACATCACCATTGAGGGATGTACATCCTGTGTGGAGCATATCCTCCCCATGTGTGATGGGCAGAACTGGTATCGTCCCCCTAGTGGGTATGGTTCATGGCTGTTTCACAGCAGTCAGGTGTAGGAACACCGGGGACCTGTGGCGAGGGGTGTTGTGTCATGGGTAATGTTCGGTCTATGTATGGGTGGTTGATGTCACCCAATACGGTGCTGTTGTGAGAGCATGCACACTCACCAGTGTCCCCAGGACGGCTGTGCAGGTATCCTGGGTTTGGGAGGGTGGTCTGTAGCATGCAACAAACTGTAGGGCAGTCCTACCCACGGTTAATTGCACCTGGATATTCCCCGCTGCAACGGCCACGTCTGTGGCATGGCCGGGTTGCTGTTGTGTGGCTGGACACACACGACGGTCCACATTCTGCCACCCATACCGTCGCACCATGTGTATGCATGTCTGCTCTGTGCCGAGTCTAAGTGTCTGAGCATGCCCAGTAAGCAGCTGTGTAGATGGACACACTGTACAGTGCACACCGCCCGACTGCATTAATACCCGGGTGCATGCCTGTTTCCCCGCCAACGGCCACGTCTGTGGTATGGCCGTGTTGCTGTTGTGTGGCTGGACACACATGACGGTCCACATTCTGCCACCCATGCTGTCGCACCATGTGTATGCATGTCTGCTCTGTGCCGAGTCTAAGTGTCTGAGCATGCCCAGTAAGCAGCTGTGTAGATAGACACACAGTACAGTGCACACCGCGCCCGACTGTGTTGATACCCCGTGAGCATGTCTGTTTCCCCTTTGCAACCGCTAGGTGTGGGAGGCATGGCCAGTACACCTGCCAGGGGTACACACGACAGTCGTCACCGATGTCTGCTACTAGGCGTGTAGCCATTGCCAATGGCATCATGCATAGCCATGGTGACCATCCAGGTGACACATATGTGGCTGTCATGCCACATTGGCTGCCTACATCCTGCACGCCGGATGCCCTCTCATAAGGTAAACTGTCATGTGGTGCATCCCGTATTCCTGTCGTGATGTACTGATCAGTAGTTATTTGGTATTCCCGACTGCAGCACTAACGTGTTACTGTACGGCCACCTTGGGATGGTAACAGGCTGCGTGACTGCGTACTCTGTCTTCATTCCCTATCTGACGCATTGCCTCTGCAGATGATACCACCCACCTAGGGGTATGCCTCCTGACAGTGCTGTGCTCAGTAATCCCGGTAGTGCGTTCTGTAAATGCTTCATGCTGTAGTGAGTTCATGTAGGTAGGCGTAGGTTCGACTCTCGGCCCCTGTGTGTGTGTGTGTGTGTGTGTGTGTGTGTGTTTCAAGCTGCCTCTGCAGATGAACATGCTTTTAGACGCTTCGCAACACATACCTTGGCTATTGCCAGCTATTCTCTTACGGGTGATGTCAGCCACCTAGAAGTGTGCCTCTGACAGCGCTGTGCTCAGTAAACTCGGTAGCGCATTCTGTAAATGCTTCATGCTGTAGTGAGTTCATGTAGGTAGGCGTAGGTTCGACTCTCGGCCCCGCTGTGTGTGTGTGTGTGTGTTTCCAGCTGCTTCTGCAGATGAACATGCTTTTAGACGCTTCGCAACACATACCTTGGCTATTGCCAGCTATTCTCTTACGGGTGATGTCAGCCACCTAGAAGTATGCCTCTGACAGCGCTGTGCTCAGTAAACTCGGTAGCGTATTCTGTAAATGCTTCATGCTGTAGTGAGTTCATGTAGATAGGCGTAGGTTCAACTCCCGGCCCTTCCCTGTGTGTGTGTGTGTGTGTTTCCAGCTGCTTCTGCAGATGAACATGCTTTTAGACGGTTCGCAACACATACCTTGGCTATTGCCAGCTATTCTCTTACGGGTGATGTCAGCCGCCTAGAAGTATGCCTCTGACAGCGCTGTGCTCAGTAAACTCGGTAGCGTGTTCTGTAAATGCTTTATGCTGTAGTGAGTTCATGTAGATAGGCGTAGGTTCGACTCCCGTCCCTTCCCTGTGTGTGTGTGTGTGTGTGTGTGTGTGTGTTTCCAGCTGCTTCTGCAGATGAACATGCTTTTAGACGCTTCGCAACACATACCTTGGCTATTGCCAGCTATTCTCTTACGGGTGATGTCAGCCGCCTAGAAGTATGCCTCTGACAGTGCTGTGCTCAGTAAACTCGGTAGCGCGTTCTGTAAATGCTTCATGCTGTAGTGAGTTCATGTAGGTAGGCGTAGGTTCGACTCCCGGCCCTTCTCTGTGTGTGTGTGTGTGTGTGTGTGTGTGTGTGTGTTTCCAGCTGCTTCTGCAGATGAACATGCTTTTAGACGCTTCGCAACACATACCTTGGCTATTGCCAGCTATTCTCTTACGGGTGATGTCAGCCACCTAGAAGTATGCCTCTGACAGCGCTGTGCTCAGTAAACTCAGTAGCGCGTTCTGTAAATGCTTCATGCTGTAGTGAGTTCATGTAGATAGGCGTAGGTTCGACTCCCGGCTCTTTCCTGTGTGTGTGTGTGTGTGTGTTTCCAGCTGCTTCTGCAGATGAACATGCTTTTAGATGCTTCACAACACATACCTTGACTATTGCCAGCTATTCTCTTCGGGTGATGTCAGCCGCCTAGGAGTATGCCTCTGACAGCGCTGTGCTCAGTAAACTCGGTAGCGCGTTCTGTAAATGCTTCATGCTGTAGTGAGTTCATGTAGATAGGCGTAGGTTCGACTCCCGGCCCTTCCCTGTGTGTGTGTGTTTCCAGCTGCCTCTGCAGATGATCAGGCTTTTAGACGCTTCGCAACACAAACCTGGACTATCAGCGGCCATTCCTCTACGGATGTTGTCACCCACCTGTACATGTGCCTCTGATGGTGGTGTGCTCGGTGGTCCACGTAGCGCATTCCATACCTGTGTCGTACGTTTGTGCGTTTGGGTATGTGGGGGTGTGGTCAATCACCATGCCTGCCACATGTGTGTGTGTGTCCATGCTCCCAGCTGCATGGGTTCATACGGTATTGCCTTGTGGTTTACGCCAAACACTCATATCCTGCCGCCATCCCTGTGTTTGTGGATGGTGGTACGCAGCTCATGTACTGCATGTGTGCCTGTTGTGGTCGGTGACCGCCGTAGCGTGTTCTCCACGTGCACCATGCTATGGTGTGGTGGGGTGATGCTGTGTACATTACACTCCCGGGCCTGCCACATGTGTCCGTCTGTATCTCTGACATTGTATATCTACGTACCTATGTTGTGCCCGTACTGCTGCTCTAGCATGGACGGCTGTCTTTCCCATGTATCGCATATTTGCACAGCTGACACATATAACTGTGGTATGTTGCATATCCACTCATTGTCCATGCACTGTCCGTATTCCAGAACACCGTAAGGACATCTGCTGGATATCGTGGCAGACAGCTATCCTTGCTGACCTGACAGTGTACCTGTACACGCCATACACCTTGTGTGTACTTGCCTAGTTATGGTGTGTGTATGTCTACCTGTGCTGTATGCATGGCCGTGTGTGTGTCCCGCTACAGCCATCTGTGCAGGTGTCGCCACTATGGGTAATCCTTGTGGACCACTGTTTCATGTACACGTCTGCACATACCTGCAGACTGTACTACCCCTCCTACGGCAGCGGACTTAGATCGACTGCTGCCCTAGGCTGTAGGGCCCCATGGCACCCACCACCACAGCACATGGTGCCCCCATCTTGGTATATCCACATGACACACCTACTAGACAGGTGGCCCCACTAGTACGGCGCCCTGGGCAGCCGCAGGATTGCCGTATGCCTACGCCCGGATATGGGCACATCACAAGGCATACGTCTACATTCGGTCTTCTACGACGTCCAGGTTATAATACCAGAGGGGGGACCTCACCAGCTATGCTATAGAATGCGGATCTAGTTGGATTAGTAGGTGGAGGGTTGGCCACACACCAGGGCTGACCGATGGAACACTGATGAGGCCTCTTTTGAGAGGCAGGTGGAGCAAGCCCCCGTAACGAGAATGTAGTTCAGGTACAGATGTAGGGTTAGCACACATTTGTCCACTCTTTCAGTTCTGTACCGCTGTATTACAGTGATATGCTATGCATATCTTCCATATACATTGTTAAATCTTCGATTGATGAGTATTCGGCATAGTACAATATCATATGATACATGTGTTAATAGGATGCCTTCTGAGATGTTAACATATGTGTGTGTGGTTAACATTGCGTCTGTGCTTTCTATGCTGTGGTTACATGTTCATTGTTTGCACAGAAAGTAACACATGGAAGTGTAAGGGGGGATATATAAAGCCTGGACGCCTCTATGTTATGTGTAAGTCTCACGGAGCCTACGGGTGATAGCGCTTACATGGCTATGGAGTAACCCTTGGATACCCCATGTGACCTGTCGTGGACGAAATGTCTACGTTGACTGTTTCATCTACCTATGTGTGTCTTGGTTTGTGTGCCATAAGGTGCCAGCGGGTCTTTGATGTTGATTAGGTGTATTCCGTGGTCAATTGACATTAATCCTATTAATTCACTGAAGGATGTTTTTCATTGGTGGGAACGCCATAGTTTGACCATCGTATGGCTTTCCTAGCTGACAATGATATTGTGCCATTGGTATGTGTTCCACAGGTCACCCATTTGTTCCGCGGTATGGGAGCGTGTGATCCCCCTTTCGGTGCTGGCAGATTGAGTGCTGTGTACGGTGGTATTACAGCGGTCTGGCTTTGTATGGGGTGTGTCTACTGTTGTCCCTATCTGTATTTCCTGAGTTATGCCTCACTGCAGCTGTGTGGTTACACCAGGTTCGCGGTTATGGGTGCCATCTTGGTCCTACGCTTGTCCATCCTTAGCGATTGTCTACTGGACACAGGTATGGAGCAGTACACATTTCACACCTGCATTTAGCATTAGCCGGTGGATGCTTTGCACTATCAGTGGGGAGTAAGGCACGTGCTACTCCCACATCCCTCCCACGGTGCGGGACAACGTATTATCTGCCAAACAACACCGAGCCACGTTTCTGCATACCCACGATCCCATGGCTGCAACCCTCAACAGTACCCGTTGCACATCCTCCATGTGCGGCAATGGGATGTGGACGCACTTCTATGTACTGGACAATCTGGGGATTCCTGTGCATATCACCTGCATTTCATGGACAGTTGTCATCAACCTTGAACACGCTGGTGGTGCATATATGTAGCTGTGCCGTAGTCACGGCTGTCACTTCATCTGGGTCTCCCGCTTGTAGCAGGTTGACATTGCGTACGGATAAATCTTTGGGTCCTACAATGGACACCAGTGTGCATATGTAAAGTGTAGAACATATTGGACTGTGTCCATCTGGCCAGTGTGTTTGACTGCCGCTGTATGTCCAGCAATCACGGATGTCTGAGTACCCATATTATGTAGTGCTATGTAAACCAGGTTTCCCGCCACAGAACCCAAATGGTGTAATTCCAATGATGCAGGCTAACAATTGCTTTAACTAATCCGCAGATATCCCATTGGGACATTCCCACCTCTGTATTGTCACATTAACACGAAGAAACCATGTAGATCCTATTGATTCATTGAAGGATGTTCTTTATATGTGTGTACGCCATAGCTTAAACATCCTATAACCTTTCTAGTTTACATTGTTGGTGTGCCATTAGTATGTGTTCCACAGGTCGCCCATTTGTTCCGCGGTATGGAAGCGAGTGATCACCATTCTGTCGCTGGCAGATTGAGTGCTGTGTACGCCGGTATTCGCACGGCGGTCTGACTTTGTATGTGGAGTCTCTACTGTAGTCCCTATCTGTATTCCCTGTGTTATGCCTTACTACAGCTGTGTGATTCCACCAGGTTTGCTGTTATGGGTGCCATCTTGGCCGTACGTTTGTCCATCCTTGGGAAATGCCTACTGGACACTGGTGTAGGGCTGTACCCATTTCACAGCTGCATGTAGCATTCTCCGGTGGATGATTGTCATTATTGGTGGGGGGTAAGGCATGTTCTGTACCCACATCCCTCCCACGGGGCGGGACAACGGATCATCTGCCAATCATCTCCGACACCCATTTCTGCATACCCACGATCCCATGGCTGCAACCCTCGACAGTACCCATTGCAAATCCTCCATGTGTGCGGGAATGGGATGTGGACGCACATCTATGGACTCGACAATCTGGGGATTTCTGTGCATATGTCCCGCATTTCATGGACAGTTGTCATCAACCTTGAACACGCTGGTGGTGCATATATGTAGCTGTGCCGTAGTCACCGCTGTCGTTTCATCTGGGTCTCCCGATCGCAGCCGGTTGGCATTGCAAACGGATAAATTTTTGGGTCCTACAATGGACACAAATGTGCATATGTAAAATGTAGAACATGTTGGACTGTGTCCATCTGGCCAGTGGTTGTGACCGCTGCTGTATGTTCCCCAATCGCGGATGTGTGTTTGACTACACATATTATGTTGTGCTACGAAACCCATGTTCTACTACGATTAACCCAAATGGTATTGATAGTGAAAAGAAAAAGAAAAACTTTGGACTCAGCACGACAATAAAATAAAAGCAGGAATTTATTTGGTAAGCGCTTTCGCGTACCTTTCAGTACGCTTCTTCAGACCATAAAAACAGTAGCAAAACTGTGTGCTCTTATATAGCAGCAAAGGCAATAATTAATTGAAGCAATAAGCTTAATGAGCAAACAATTAAACAATTAATTAAGATTGAATAAAGAGGCTAGCCTAAAAATGCAACAGAATTTAAAGGCAAATATTCATCAACAGTGTAAAGGCAGCTATAAAAGCAATACAAAAAACTAATGATGCTGACATAAAATGTATATATACATTGTGGGATGACCAGAATACTATAAGTTCATATTAACATCTCAAAACATTTATTTAATCTAAAAATATATATGAAAAAGACATATATAGAAATGAATAGATATAAAATACATGAATATATGAAATATAACAAAGTTTTATATATAAAACCTACATA
>NW_025052145.1:0-11073 GCF_019279795.1 Protopterus annectens | reverse complement strand
CTTAAAAAAACTTGGGTATCATTTGAGAGGGCTCCAATATTTTTATATGAGTCTTGGAGGAGATGGTTAAAAACCTTGCTTTTACAAGGGATGGTCTTCATCTTTTTTCCTGTGGCTTTTATATATCGGCTAAAACTTTTTCTTCTCACATAATGCCTATTTTGTAAAAGGGTCATATTGCTCAGATTATAGCTAACTATAGTCAAAATCATATAAAACTAACATGGCTCAATGCTAGACATCTAAACTAAAAGTTACATTCCTTACAAGCATTCATAGCCCTTGAAAATGCTGAAATATACATAGTCACTGAAAGATGGATTGAGAACAGAGAAAGCACCCTAGCAGTTTAGGGTTTTAACGCCCAACCAGAAAGGCTCATCCAGCCCCACACTTTTTAAAGGGAAATTATTTTGCTGTTATTTTGTATTTCTATTGTTTTCTAGTTGCCCGCCTTTATGTTAATCTGACCATATATCTCATTTCTCTACTTTCACTGGTTTAGGGAGTAATCACAAAACCATCATTTTTAAAAACCCCCCTTCAATTATTTAAATTTATTGGCCATCCTACAGTTTTTATAGTACCAAAATACAAAAGTGACCCCCCCTTTCAGTCCATCTTGCTGTTTTAAAAATAGTAACTCCACTAAACCTTAATTTTTTAAACAGGTAAAACTGTTACCTACTTTCACATCTAAGTTCTCTGCGCCCAGAGTGCATTCTTTTCAATCTTACCTTTAGAAGCATCCCTGTGACTAGCACTTTCTCTAATACCTGCTGGGAAGCACTAGGAAGCCTTTTAAACTCATACAAACACTGCACTCTCCCTTGTTAACAGGCTATGAAATTAATAGTAGGCAATTTAAACCTTGGCCCTATAATTGCAAAGTACCTTTGCTGAAAGCAGCTCCTATACTTTACAAAGTTGAAAAAAAGCCCCAAACCAAGGCATGTCCAAGGGGCCAGCTTCCAGTGATTTCTCCTGTCACTGGTGAATCTGGGCATACTGGGGCAATGCAGCAATTGCCTGATGTGGCCACCAGAGACAACCCTCTCCTCCTACCACACACAACACTACAACCTGTGAGAGGACATGCAATTTATAGCCAAAATGGAAGCAAGCTCTCTCCACCCAAGATTGTGCTAAACAGTCCAAGAGTGGGAGAAGGTTAACACCCACACTACACCTCAAGCAACTTATGACATAAGCTCTTTCTAAAACCCGGTGCACCACCAACACCCACATGTATAGCAACACTAAATCCCACATATGCAGAGGCTCTTAATCTGTAAACCTGCCCAAGCAATATGAGACACCAATCACAACCAATGTGTCACATAGTTCACAACACCAGTGTGCCACCCAGCAAGCAGCCCCTACAGGCAAGACAATGTACCCTGTAACACTTTGTGTCATAGGTGTGAGGCTTCCTATAGTCCCGCACACTTGATGTCCCTCTCACCAGGTTGAATAAGGAGAAAAAGTTCAATCAGCTGCCTGTCGGGTGCCAGGATCCACCGCGATAGGTATGCACTCAAGTCACTCCACAACAGGTACACAAATATGACTCTGTCATTGTCCATGTTGGAGTGGAATGACTTGAGATGTACCTCCCTGGACTACATGAAAGAGAGACATGGAAGAGCTCTCGGATCATGTGTGGCCCCCAGGCACGTAATATGACCCTAGCTCTGAAGTAGCATCCTTCTGCCTCGCCCAGAATGATACCACAATATAAGGATAAAAATGATTGTGACTTCAACAATTGGCTAAGCAAGCTTATGAATTGGTCATTCAAAGGGGATCCAGTATCTGTCTGCCTGGGATGACATGGGATTGACTGGTAGACCACGATGCTTTGCCAGAGATGGTCTGTACCTGTAAGCCTCCCTGGGATTCAGGTTACTGGCTAAGGTTCTTGCCACCCCTATAGTGCCTTTTTAGGCCAAACTTCAAAGGACAAAACAACCACCATAACAGGTACAAAGCATGCAAAATCTGGAAGGTGGTAATGCTACTCCAATGCTAGAAGTCTAAACCTCAAAAATGTGACTCTCGAGGGCACTCCTAAAAATGGAGAACATCCGATATCTGTGTGTGGTAACTACGAGACCACAGTTCTAAGGCTCCAGAAGCACCCCTGCAATACCAGGCTACAACCTCTTACTACACTTTTAGGCCACCAAACCAGGACTGAAACACTAAAGGTGGAGGGAGGTCAATATTCACCAAGGATATTCACACCACCAGGCTAGTTGGCCAACACAATGTGTCTGAAATTCTCCAAGCGCAACTAACACTAGGTAAGACTGCAATCCAAATTGTAGCTTGCTACAGATCCCCACCATACCCCAAGATTCTGCTACACCTTTCTAAACATACTGGAAAATATTAAGATAGAACCAAACACCCTAATACTGGGTGATTTTAACTACCCTGCCATTAACTGGGAAAACTACTCATGTCCCAACACCTTTTATATGAACGGTTCTTGGAATTCATAAATTCCAACGCCCTGGATCAACTAATCCATAGTCCAACCAGGGCTCCAATATCCTAGACCTAGTCATTACCAACATGGGAAATCAATGCTCCATACCTATGGTCACCCCTCGTTAGTCAGGTCCTGACCATAAGCTAATCGCCCTAACATCCACATCCCACCCCACCCCCAGTAAAGAAACCACCATAAAAACTTCTCTAAGCCAACTTCATGCTACTCAAGTCAGAAGTGACAAACTTCATGACACCCATGCAGGCAGGGAACTGAAAGTTCAACTGCTGAATCCTACACTTCAGCACTGTGAGCACATCATGCATGAATCGTGCCATCCCAAATAGAACCAAAATGCTCTCATCCAAAAAAGGAAGCCAATCTGGTGGTCCCCTGCCATAAACAAACTTTACAACAAAGGAAAACTTTTGCAGAAAAGGAAAATCACAGGATGCAAAAACTCCCTTACTAGCCTCAGTAAGAAACTGAGATGCCTCATAAAATCCTCCAAAGCTAGTTATGAAAATAAAATTGCCAACGATTCCAAACACAACCACAAAGCATTCTATAATTATGTCAAGAATCTAAATGGCAATGCTCAGATCTGCTCTGAGCTAAAACAGAATGGCATTAAATATACTGATCAGAAGGATATTGCCAATATGCTGGCAGATCGATTCAGTGCCAACTTCACCCCCTCTCACCCCTAAATGGCCCATCTCAATACCGGAAGATTGCCAAATTCCAGTAATAATGGCCACACAGGTACAAGCAGCACTCTCTAAAGCCAAGAATACAGCATCCATGGGACCAGATGACATCCCGGCTGTGTACTACATGAACTACAATATGAAATGGCACCTCACCTAAGTGTCATGTTTTAATCATAGCCTCACCTCAGGTTTCATTGCCCACTGGGTGGCGCAGAGCTATAGTTATCCCAATCCTGAAGGGGATCCACCTTGGATCCCGGAAACTACCGTCCATCAGTCTGACAAGCCTTATCTGCAAGGCCATGGAGCGTATTATCATGGAACTTATAAACAAAGACATTGGCAACCTTCAAACACTGGACCCCACCCAGTTTGGGTTTTGTGAAGGGCCGATCTTGTCTCCTGAACCTGATTGACTTCTTTGAATCAGTCTCCAGAGCCATGGACAAGGGTAAGGTGGTCCACACAGCCTATCTAGACCTTGCCAAGGCCTTTGACACCATCCCCCACTCTGGAATCATAGATAAACTTACTAAGTTGGGCATTAATCCCTATGTCACCCAATGGGTTGCTAAATGGCTTACTGATAGAACCCACACTGTAAAAGTAGCCAACTCCAAATCCAGCTCCAGACAAGTGACAAGTGAAGTACCTCAGGGTTCAGTCCTGGGGCCGCTCTTGTTTGGCATCTACTTCTCTGAAGTACAGGTTAACACTAAGGGACTCTGGCTAACAAACTTTGCAGATGACTGCAAACTGGGAGCCATTATTGAATCCCCAAATGATGTGGATACCCTACAAAAGGGCCTTACAGAAACAGATGCTTGGTGCCAGAGCCATGGGCTCAAGCTCAATGCCAAGAAATGTATTGTTATCCTTTGGGAAAAACATGTATCCATGAATTACCATATAGGTGGCAGTACACTAAACACAGAAAGTGTGATAAGAGACTTAGGGACACAGGTGGACAGTGGTCTCACCTTCGATAACCACATCGCACAACAGTCAGGAAATCCTTCTATGTGGCACACCTCATCCACGAAAGGGCTTTTCATCCAGAAAAAGGAGGTCATTGTCCACTGTACTCATCCCTCATTAGACCCATTATAGAATACAATGCCCCATTTGGTATGTACTTCTCAAGACATCTGCAACAACTGGAAAGGCCTCAGAAATACCTCACTAAAAGAATCACAGGCCTAAAGCAGATGCCCTATGCTGACACGCCTTAAAAACTCCAGCTATACTCTGTGCATATCGTCTACTCAGAGGCGATCTCTGCTTAACATACAAGGCCATGTCAAACCCAGAGCTGTTGGACATGCTACACTTAAAGAAATCCCAATCCCTCAGAGCTACACGCTCCAGGGATCTAAACCTTGTCATCACAATAAACAAAACATGTTGGAGGGATAGGTTCCTGACCCAGAGACTCCCCAGACTCTGGAATAGATTGCCATACATGTCAAGCAGAGTGCCTCTTTGGACCTCTTCAAGAGGAGCCTTGGCGATTGGATGGGAGAAAGGAAATTCACCCAGGGATCCGTCCAATTAAGCCCTGCTAGACAGGGGTCCAGGAAAGTAAATAATGTGGGAAGAAATATTCAGGGAATTGTTATGGCTAGGCTTGTATAGGCCCTAGGGCTGATAGCCTAGTACTAACCTATGAACCTATGAACCTATGAACAATCCTTCTGAATCAGCATCATATTGGAAATTTTAGCTGGTAGGGACATACCTGTGTTACTAAGAAATTATTTCACCTATAGGCTCATAATGCAGGAGAATGATCTAGAAGCCCTTCTCATTCTTAAGATAAACAAAACACAGTACTATACAGTAGACAAATACTTTACCCTCTGTTTGATGGCATGAGGCATATCTTAGCAAACTGATATCTCTCACCACTATTATCTTGGGGTGACTTCAACTGTTCCTGCACTAAGTGGAGAACCTACACCCACCACAAAAAAGTATGCACAGATTCCTGGATGGAGCTTTTCTCTCTGGGCCTCCATTGAAAATGGTCTTCTACCAGTTGTTCTTTCCCAGTAATCACATGTCAATAAATAAATGCATTTCAGTAATTCAAACACCTTGGACCAACTAGTACAAATCCCAATGACAGACTCAAAAATACTAGACCTGGTTCTCACAACATCAAGCTAGTTCATCTTTCAAAATCCTAATTATATATGACTCTATACATAGACACAGATCCTACACTCACCTGGCTGAAAAAATCAGTAGTCAAATGAGGCTATTGTGCAATAACATTTACAGTAGCTTTAAGACCAGAGGCACATCAGAATCTCTCCATCTTCAGAAATTACTCTAAAGCTAATCTTCTACAGCTAACTGATGACTTAATGAAATTCAAACACCCTCCTCATCTCGATGACTCTACTTCACATACTGCAGTTACCATGGACAAATTATTTGCCCACTTCTGGGCTAGCACTGAGGACTCAGTCCATACAAGATATAAATATATTTCCAGTTTTTAGAACAAACACATTTGGTAGAAAGCTGCTATCAACAAACTACAGAATAAGAGAAAGAAACTCCTAGTCCATAAAAACAAAATTAAAACTCCATCAGCTAGAGAAGAGGTCAAAATAATCAACAAAGAACTTAGAAACAAAGTCAAATCTTCAAAGAGTGAGTATGAATTGCAAATCACCACCAGTGCTAAAGATAACCATAAAGTATTTTTCAGCTCTGTCAGAAATCCAAGAAATAACAACCAACAATACTGAGTTAAAACATAAAAACATCACATACTCAACAACTGAGGAAACTTGTCAACATACTAGCAGACAAATTCATCTCAAACTTTACCTCATCTTCCCATCTTCCTGAAATTACTCACAACACATTAACAAGTCTATGCCCCCTTCATACAATCTTAAAGCAAGAGCAAAACACTCTCTAAATGGCTAAAAACACTTGCTCCATTGTCCCAGACAAAAAGTCAGATCATCCTCTTGTTAGCATCAACCACTGGGTCTATATTACCTTATCGAACGATGAAAAGAGTGAACGCTCTTTCATCTATCCAAAAAGGTCAAACCCCTAAAGAGCGAAGACATGGGCCATCGATTTTTTTCCAAGGGAAAAAAAAAACGGTGAGCTGTCTTCAGGCTTTGCC
Organism: Protopterus annectens; assembly: GCF_019279795.1. Classification (NCBI taxonomy): domain Eukaryota; kingdom Metazoa; phylum Chordata; order Ceratodontiformes; family Protopteridae; genus Protopterus; species Protopterus annectens. The sequence continues at coordinate 4,712 of NW_025052145.1, read as the reverse complement.
ATTTCCTCCACTATGGTGCAATCTCGTTGTTGGCATATTTAAGTAGGGAGGGTGTGGGGGGCACAAACACCCACATTGGGGGGGGGGTGAAGGCCCCCATTTCATTTTGTGTTTAAACTTTTTGTTTTTGTTTTTTTTTTTTGTTTTTTTTTACGGAGCATCAATTTTTTTCACTGGGGAAAAATATCACTATTCCGTGTCTTCGCTCTTTATGGGTTTCGACCTTTTCAGATCGATGAAAAAGCATTTGTTCTCTACATTGTTCGATAAGGTAATATAGACCCTCAATGACTGCCTAGCTAAGTACTAACTATGTCTATTCATTCTCAGCCTTCAGCTATAGAATGCATACTGTGGGGCAGGAGAAAAAATGAGGACATTAGAGCAGAAGCCCATGTATCTCCAATTGCAGGGAAGATTAAAGACAACAGATTATGATAGTCCAAGCACATGTGCAGAAAGAAAGTATAGTGAAGAAAATTTGGCACAGACAGGAAGAAGGCAGGAGGAAATGAGGACATCCAGAAAGACATGGCTGGATTGTATGAGAAAAGACCTGTTACAGTCAGGCATGACTGTCAAAGAAGGTGACACTGAATCAAAAGAAATGGCAACAGTTGGCAAGATACCACAACCCCATGTACAAACATGGGAAAAAGGGGGATAAGGGTTATCAAGATTTCAATATTTACAATATCTAAAACTCAACCTTATCTAAAGAATTACACCATAAAACTGTATTTCCAATATTTAGCTACTGCATAGCCATCTTTTAAAATCATTATCACTTTTGCACCATGTCTTTAATTCAAATAGTTATACTGCTTTTCCTAGCCACACTAGCACAGATGGCATTCAACTGAAACTCATTCACAACCACCACCTCAGAACACAACACCTGCAACACATAGACCTCACAGTCAGAGTGTCAAACAGTCACAGCCCTTAAGGCCAAACACAATGCCAGACACACTAGTCATTGGTGACTCCATAGTCAGACACACTGACGTCCCGCTCACCAGACTGAGTAAGGAGAAGGTCACAGTAAGCTGCCTGTGAGGCTAGAATCTGCCACATAGCGCAAGCACTCAGGTCTCTCAACAGCAGGTACAAATATGACTCAGTCATTGTCCACGCTGGTGTAAACGACCTGAGACGTACCTCCTTGGACTACATGAAAAGAGACATTGAGGAGCTCTCTGATTATGTAGCCCAGGCAGGTATGACCCTGACCTTGAGCAGTATCCTACCTTCACCAGAATGATGCCACAATACAGAGATAAGATGATCAGCTTTAACAATTGGCTTAAACTCTGGTGTCATTCAAAGGGGATCCAATGTCTGTCTGCCTGGGATGACATGCTGGACAAGCCAGCTGCTTCGCAAGGGGCGGCTTGCACCTGTCACCCTGGGATTCGGATATTGGCAAAGGCTCTTGCCACCCCATAGTGCCTTTTAGGCAAGGCTCAAATTCTAAACCTACCACCCTAGAACACAAAAAGGAAAAAAACTAAGGGTAATGCTGCTCAATGCCAGAAGTCTAAATCTCAAAATGCATGCACTCGAGGCCCTTCTCAGTATGGAGAACATCGATGTCTGTGCAGTGACAGAAACCTGGTTCAAGGCTCCTGAGAGCACCCCAGCACTATCAGGTTTTACCTCTTATCATGCGTTCGGCCCCAAAATCGGACAATACCAAGAAAGGAGGGGTATCCATATTCATCAAAGACACCCACACCTCAAGACTGGTGGCAACGCCACGATGCATCGGAGACCATCCAGGTGCAATTAACCATAGGCAAGACTGCTCTGCAAATTGTAGCATGTTACAGGCCACCCTCACAAACTCAGGAACCTCACATGGCCTTCCTGAAAACACTAGAGGGATAAATGTATCACCAAACACCATCATACTAGGTGACTTCAATTACCCTAATATAGACTGGGAACACTACTCAAGCCCAAACACCCTAGCCCAAAGTTCCTGGAATTCATAAACTCAAATGCCATGGAACAACTAGTCACCATCCCCACAAGAGGAGAAAACATACTTGATCTCATCATCACGAACATGGGAGCACAATGTTCAACACGGAAGTATACCCCTCACTGGTGAGATCAGATCACAAACTAATCTCGCTGGAGGTCCTCATCCCACCCCCACCTGAAATAAAAAGACCACAGTAAAGAACTTCTCGGCCGACTTCACACTTCTAAAGACTAGTGTGGTCTCCTTTAAGGCCCAGGCCGGAAAACAGTACTCAAGCCGCTGAATCACTTACAAATGCCTTCTACCAGCACCTGCAGGGCTGCATGGATAAGGCAATCCCAACAAAACAAAGACTCTTTGTACCAAAGGCAAGCGTCCACTCTGGTGGACCCCAGCCATAAACAAACTCTACAACAAAGGAGGAAGCTACTACAAGATAGAGCAAAATCCTTAAAGGTAAGACACCCTTGATCACTATAAGTAAAAAACTAAGAGCTCTCATAAAATCATCCAAAGCAAATTTTGAGAGAAAAATAGCTAAAGACTCAAAGACAATCATAAGGCCTTCTTTAGCTATGTTAGAAACCTGGGAGGAAACTCCCAGATATGCTCAGAACTAGTTCAAAATGATGTGAAGATTACTGATCCTACAGACATTGCCAACATACTGGCTGACAGGTTCAGTGCAAACTTCTCCCCTCCCCAAAAGGAGAGATATCTATACCAAGCGTTGCAGCCCCAAACATCTCCAGCGCCCAAGTGAGAACTGCTCTCTCAAAGCAAAAACACAGCATCCATGGGACCTGATGGTGTCCCGGCTGTGTGCTCCACAAACTCAACGAGAATTAAACCCACAGCTAGGACAGCTGTTTAATCATAGTCTTACCTCTGGATCATGCCCAGGGGTGGCGCACTGCAACTGTGGTCCCACTTCACAAAGGCGGTGCCTCCACCGACCCTGGAAATTACAGCCCATTAGCTTGACAAGCCTTATCTGCAAAGCCATGGAGAGGATCATAATGGACCTCATAAATAAAGACATAGGAATTTGCAGACTTTGGATCCATCCCAGTTTGGCTTTGTCAAAGGCAGATCATGCCTTCTAAACTTGGTTGACTTTTGAAACAGTCACCAAAGCCATTGATGAGGAAAGGCAGTCCATACAGCCTACCTCGATCTGGCGAAGGCCTTTGATACAATACCCACTCGGGTATCATTGAAAAACTCATCAGCTTAAATGTTAACCCATACATCACAAGGTGGGTTGCAAACTGGCTGAGTGACAGAACCCACAGGGTCAGAGTTGCTGGCGCCATGTCAGACTCAAAGCCTGTCACAAGTGGTGTACCACAGGGCTCAGTCCTGGGCCACTCTTGTTTGGCATCTACTTTTCCGAAGTACAAGCAAACACAGGAGGGCTATGGCTGACAAAGTTTGCAGATGACTGCAAACTGGAGCCATAGTAGAAAACACATCTGACACAGATATCCTTCAGAAGGGTCTCACAGAAGCGGATAACTGGTGCCAGAGCCATGGCCTAAAGTTAAATGCCAAAAATGCATAGTCATACCCGCCGGAAAAACAAAGGTTACCCCTAGCTACCAAATAGGTGGCAATCCACTGAGTACAGAAGAAGTTATCAGGGACCTGGGGACCCAGGTTGATAGTAGTCTGTCATTCGACACCCATGTAGCTAAAGTAGTTAGGAAGACCTTCTACATTGCCCACCTTATCATGAAGGGATTCTCATCTAGATCAAGGGAGGTCATAGTCTCCCTATACTCATCACTCATCAGACCAATGATTGAGTACAATGCCCCATTGAATGTATCTGACCCGACACTTGCAGCAGCTGGAGAGGCCACAAAGTTCCTCACCAAAGGATAAAGGGTCTCAAACATCTGTCCTATGCTTGACTGAAAGAACTACAGCTCTATTCAGTCGCTTACCCTTGCTCAGAGGTGACCTTTGCCTAACATACAAGGCCATGTCAAACCCAGATTTGATGAATATGCTTCACCTCAAAAATCTAGATCCGTCAGAGCCACAGGCGGGAGACTTAAACCTCGACACGGCTATTAATAGGGCGTGCTGGAGGGATAGATTCATCACCCAAAGACTCCCTATGCTGTGGAATAAAATCCCGGTATATGTGAGGCAGAGCACCTCGCTGGCCTTGTTCAAGAGAAATCTTGACCAATGGATGGGAGATCGCAGATATACCCCAGGGATTACCTCAGTGTCACTGCTCAACAGAGGCACAGCAAAATAATGGGTATAGTTCCCCATACTAAAGGGGTGGCGTAAGCCACAAAACTATGGGCTAGGCTTGTAAATGCCCTCGGGCAGATAGCCTAGTATGAACCTATGAACCTATGAACCTATGCCCACCACCTGCACACCTACAAACTCACAGACATTTTCACTCCTCCCAATGTCATACTGTCACAACAATCCTCACATACTGATATCTACACCTTCGGATTTATAAATGCTCAAACCATCAACTTAAAACATACCATAAAAGTTACCCTGAACATAAATGTAAATGGCTTCTCCCCTACCAGAACCCATTTACTCTACTTGAGTTTAGGGAATATATACATCCCAATCCAGGTGCGATTACAAACATAATGCAAGCATTTCTACTACAGTAAACAGCCCCACCCTTCTTTTCCCTCCACCAGAAGATCTATCTGTACTCTATTTACTCAATATTTTT
>NW_025052144.1:0-11682 GCF_019279795.1 Protopterus annectens | reverse complement strand
TCTTAGTTTGTTCCCCTTCAGAAGGCAATTTATTTAGGAAGCGACATGATTTTGATCACGCCACATTGGCCTCGTCAGGTTTGGTTCCCCTTCCTTTTGAGGTATGCGGTGGAGGGCCCATGGTTTCTGGACCTGGTGCCCGACCTGTTAACTCATCAGTTGGGACAGTCTCACCCATCCCTCAAGTCCTTGAGGTTGGCCGCCTGGTTACTCCACTTCCAACCTTAGTCGGAGATAACTCTCTTTCTACAGACGTCATCCACATTTTGTCTTCTCACAAACCTTCCACTATTAAACTGTATTCCAGCAAGTGAAAGAGGTTTGCTCTTTGGGCCCAGCAACGAGGTATAGATCCTCTTACCGCCCCAGTACCTCAGGTTTTAGAATTCCTGGCTTCTTTGTTTTATTTGGGCTCCTCAGTTTCCACAATCAAAGTCCAACTGGCGGCTATCTCTAATTTTCATGTCTCCTTTGAGCCTTCCTTAATGGCAAACAAGCTTTGCAAATCTTTCCTTAAAGGAGCGTGGCTCCTTCGGCCCCCAATAGCCCATCCTGTGCCCCCTTGGGACCTGAATATGGTTCTAGCCTCTTTAACTGCCCGCCCCTTTGAACCAGCAGCTACTTGTGATATAAAATTTCTATCTTGGAAAACCTTTGGTGGCAATAACCTCTGCCAAGCTGGTCGTAGAGCTTCAGGCCTCTGTTCTAATCCTCCTTATTTGACTTTTCACAAAGACAGAGCGTCTCTCAAGTTAAATCCTCTTTCTTGCCCAAGGTAGCATCCCCTTATGCATTCAACAATCCTTGGAGCTCCTGTGTTTTTTCCCAAATTCTCCAATAACGCAGAATATATTTTCCATCAGTTGGATGTTCACAGACAACTGCGTTTTTATTTAAGTAGGACCAATCAGACACGAAAGTCAGATCAGCTGTTTGTGTCCTTTGCGGAAAATAGGTTGGGTCAACTGGTATAAAACCACCATAGCCAAATGGATTAAAGATTGCATCTCCTTCATTTATTCACAGTCTGGCAAAGAGCTACCATTCCCAGTCAAGGCTCATTCTACCAGGGCAATGGCTACTTCTGTAGCATTCCACTCCAAATTATCGATAGATGATATGTGCGGCCGCTACCTGGACTTCTCCGCGCACCTTCATTTCTCATTACAAGATAGATGTGGCTTCTCGAGGTAGAGCTTCCTTTGGTTCCACAGTTCTCAGGAGTGTTTTCCAATGAGCCACCCGGGATTTAGGTGCTAGGGATGCTGTCCCATCAGTTATGAATGTAGGCGAGTTGGATCCCATTACATCTTTTAGTTATGTACTTACCATAACTTCGGATGTATGGGATCCATCTCGCCTACATTCATACTTACCCGCCCTCCTTCCCCCTTCTCATTGGATTTAGAGGAAATGTTGCTACTTACTGAGTTCCTTCTCTTGAAGGACTTTAGTTTGTTACAGTTGCTGGTATGTCTCTGTGTCTGGATGTACGTATGAAAGCGAACAAACAAGATCTGGGGAAGCAGGCGTGGTGCATTCTGGGATAAGGGGTAGCCCAGCCAATTAGAGACTTCGTTCTACTATATAGTGGCCGAGTCAGAGCCGATGGATCGGCTCCGAACCCATCAGTTATGAATGTAGGCGAGATGGATCCCATACATCCGAAGTTATGGTAAGTACATAACTAAAAGTTTGCAGTGATTTCCTTGCCTGGGGGTGGGGATGGGATATGGACATCCAGGGAAAGTTGGTTATGGTCAGATATTAACAATGGTGGTCTACCTCTGGTGTGGAACATAGAGTCCCCATGTTGCTGATGGTCAGGTCCAATATGTATTCCCCCTTGTGGCTGTGGCGACTGGTTCTGCCATAGCACATGGATTCACAAATTGTACTGGCTGTAGGGTGACGTTGTTGAGGCCTGAGTAGTTCCCCCACTCAGTATTCCTGTACCTGAAGTTAACCACTGTAATGGTGTATGTGAACACCTTCATATCCTACACTGTTCCCAGGGAAGGCAAGTGTGGTTCCTGGATATGGGAGGGGTGATCTGAACTACACACCAAACCAAAAGTCAGTTTTGCACAATGCTAGTTGTATATGTATGGCCTGTCATGTTTAGTGCAGTGGTAACAACCGAGAGGTGTGTGTATCTGTGATGTATATGGATACACCCCCTGGTTGTGTTGTGTGTTACAAGTCCTGTGGTCACGAAGCATGGTATAAAACATAACCCGGCAGTGCTGATGTGCATATGTGACCTTGAAGTAGGTGTCTGTTAATGCATATATATTCTATCCCCATACTGAGGGATAGTAATAGATGTACATACCTCTTTCTAATTAATGATGTCAGCACCCTATATATACTGCAGGAGAAGAAAAGCCACCCAGTAATGCGAATAGCGCGCTCTGCTAATGCGTCTCTCTCAAGTGTCATAACATAGTTAGGTAGGGGTTTGAATCCTGCAAATACTCGTGTGTGTGTGTGTGTGTGTGTGTGTGTGTGTGTGTGTGTGTGTGTGTGTGTGTGTGTGTGTGTGTGTGTGTGAATCCTGCAAATGCTCAGTGTGTGTGTGTGTTTGGGGGGGCAGGGTGTGTGCAATTCTCTTTGAAAGAAATGGACCTTTTGGCAACTGGAATAATGCACTACATGATGTACATTCCTCTTTATAAAGACTGATGATGTCAGCACCCTATAAGTATAGCAGGAAAAGGGAAACCACCCAGTAATGCGAATAGCGCGCTCTGCTAATGCGTCTCTCTCAAGTGTCATAACATAGGTAGGGGTTTGAATCCTGCAAATGCTCTGTGTGTGTGTGTGTGTGTGTGTGTGTGTGTGTGTGTGTGTGTGTGTGGGGGGGGCAGGGTGTGTGCAATTCTCTTTGAAAGAAATGGACCTTTTGGCAACTGGAATAACACACTACATGATGTACATTCCTCTTTGTAAAGACTGATGATGTCAGCACCCTATAAGTATAGAGGAGAAGGGAAACCACCCAGTAATGTGAATAGCGCGCTCTGCTAATGTGTCTCTCTCAAGTGTCATAGTTAGGTAGGGGTTTGAATCCTGCAAATGCTCAGTGTGTGTGTGTGTGTGTGTGTGTTTGGGGGGGGGCAGGGTGTGTGCAATTCTCTTTGAAAGAAATGGACCTTTTGGCAACTGGAATAACGCACTACATGATGTACATTCCTCTTTGTAAAGACTGATGATGTCAGCACCCTATAAGTATAGAGGAGAAGGGAAACCACCCAGTAATGTGAATAGCGCACTCTGCTAATGCGTCTCTCTCAAGTGTCATAGGTAGGGGTTTGAATCCTGCAAATGCTCTGTGTGTGTGTGTGTGTGTGTGTGTGTGTGTGTGTTTGGGGGGGGCAGGGTGTGTGCAATTCTCTTTGAAAGAAATGGACCTTTTGGCAACTGGAATAACACACTACATGATGTACATTCCTCTTTGTAAAGACTGATGATGTCAGCACCCTATAAGTATAGCAGGAGAAGGGAAACCACCCAGTAATGTGAATAGAGCGCTCTGCTAATGCATCTCTCTCAAGTGTCATAACTTAGTTAGGTAGGGGTTTGAATCCTACAAATGCCATGTGTGTTTTTGTCACACAGTTTGTCAATGTGTGGTGGGTGTTGCTTTTATTATGGTATGACATATAGTTATAACAGTAATTTCAATGCACACATCAGGTATGTGTGTGCCATATAGAGATATGTACCTGTGACCTTAAATAGTTCCTATTTGTGAAGCCTGCCTCATGTGAATGCAGTTGTTACCTGTGCCAGCATGTCCTGCAGATTCCCAGACTGTACGCCATACATGTATGTTGTTGACAATGCAGGCTACTGCAGTGATCTGTGTCCTAGGCCAACTGGATGACACACACTCATGAAAGCTGTGATATATTAATGTGGGTGAGGGTTCATGTCTGGAGTATATGTCACACATGTTATAACACAGCAAAGTCTGTGAGTAATGGACATCCAGTGTAGGTGTATGGCAACTGTTGCTAATATGCATAAAGACACCTTCTTGCTTAGGCGATACACCAAGGGACTGCACAATACCTTTGGAAATGTGAATATCACAGGATATACAAGAAGACACTTGTCCATATGTACACACCATTACCCGTTCTACATGATGGGTGCTGCCACCTACATGGTACTACTGGAATACTATGTTAAGTACATGCTGATGACAAAGTTACAGTGGCATTACAGTAATAGAGCATGGCTTGGACAACAGGTATCCATCTGTATGATACCCATGTGGTGGTCATGTGTGTCATGTGCAGAATGCATTGTAGGCCACTGTATACATTTCCAGTCGTGGATTAACATATTGCTAGTGTGTTGGCATGTATGTGAGACTGCTATATGCCAAACAGCATTCTTCACAGGGATGTGTGTGGCTCAGTAAGAATGGCTACTGGTATAGTGTAGTTCTGCAGGGATATCACTAACACTGGGTTTCCTACATCTGTGTATCAGTTGAGGATACATCATGTAATAGGTTCGTAGGTTCATACTAGACTATCTGCCCTAGGGCAGTTATAAGCCTAGCCAGACTGTGTTTGTCTTTTGACACCCATGTTAAATGAATTTTGATATGGCCTTTTTCCATGTTAGTATCCTCAGCCTCTGTGTAACAGTGACACAGAAGTGATACCCAGGGTAAACCTACAATCTCCCATCCACTCAGCAACATTCCTCTTGCAGAGAGTCATTAAGGGACTCTGCCTAACCTGGACTGTGATTTTATTCCAGAGTGAAGGGAGCCTCTGGGTTATGAATCTGTCCCTCCAGCATGTCCTATTTATGTAAGTGCTGAGGTGCAAGTGTCATGAGCACATACCTCCATGGGATTAGGATTTTCTGAGGTGCAGCATGTCCATTAATTCCAGGTTGGACATGGTTCTATATGTCAGGCATCTGTTTGAGCCCTTTGATCCCCTTGGTGAGGTACTTTTGTGGACTTTCCAGTTGCTGTAGGTCAGGTGTCTGGTAAGGTACACCACAAAAGGGGCATTGTTCTCAATTATGGGCCTGATGAGGGATGATTAAAGAGGCATGATGACCTCCTGTGATCTAGCTGTGAATCCCTTCATGATTAGGTGGCCTATATAAACTGTCTGTGTAACCACTACAACCATGTGGTTGTCAAATGACAGTTTGCTGTCAGCGCGGGTCCCCAGGTTCCTAATCATGTGTACAGTACTTAATGGCTTACCACCTATGTGTTAAGTTGTGGGCACTTAAGTTTTTGACAAAGGGGATGACTATACAGGTTTTGGCGTTTAGCTTGAGGCCATGGCTCTGGCACCAGCTGCCTGTTTCTATGAGGCCCTTTTGTAGGATGCTTCTGTTGGCTGGTGAGTTGATTATGGCGCACAGTTTGCAGTCATCTGCTAACCTGCTCAGCCACAGTCGTCCTGTGTTGGCCTGTACTTCCGAGAAATATATACCAAACAAGAGAGGTCCCAGGACTGAACTCTGTGGGATGCCACTTGTAACCGGTTTGGAGTGTGACATGGCTCCAGCAATTCTGACCATGTGTGTTCTGTCCATGAGCCAGTTTGCAATCCATCTAGTGACATAGGGGTGTATAGTTATGCTGGTGAGTGTCTCTATAATGCCTGAGTGGGGTATTGTATCGAAGGCATTTGCGAGGTCCAGGTAGGCTGTTTAACACCTTCCCCTCTTCACTGGCCTTGGTGACTGTTTCAAAAGACATCAACCAGGTTTAAGAGGCAGGATGTGCCCTCAACAAAGCCGAACTGGGTAGGATCCTGTGTCTGTAGGTCCCCAATAACTTTATTTATGAGGTTTATGATGATCCTTTCCATAGCTTTGCAGACCAAGCTAGTCAGGTGTACAGAGCAGTAGTTTCCAGGATCCGTTGAGGCACCACCTTTGTGGAGAGGGATCACTTTTGCTGTACGCCACTCCTTGGCTACATATCCTGTAGTAAGGCTGGGATTGAACAGTAGTTTTATGTTTGTGTTTAGTTCTTCTTGGAGTTCATGTAGGATGCAGCCTGGGACACTATCTGCTCCCATTGATGCTGTGTTTCTGCTTTGGAGAGGGCGACTGAGCATCTCAGATGTCAGGGGGGCATCACTCTGCTGGGATATATATTTGCCCTTGTGGTGGGGAGGGGGGTGAGATGTTTGTGCTGAACCTGTCAACAATGATGTTGGCAATGTATGTGGCTTAGGTGTATTCTCTGTCATTTAGGACAACTTCTGAACATATCTGGGTGGGAATTCCCACCGAATTCCAACCAAGATTCCTAACATAAGTAAAGAAAGCCTTGTGATTATCCTTAGTGTCTTGTGCAATATTTCTTTTGAAGCTGGCCTTAGACGATTTTATGAGTGCCCATAATTTTTATCCAAATACTGATCAGAGATGCCTTCCCTTTGTGGGATATTGGTCGATCATGTAGTAGCTTCCTCCTTCTATTGTTTTCTGTTATGTGGCTGGGGTCCACCAGAAAGGATGCCTGTCTTTGGAGGATTGGGTCTTGGTTATATTTGGAATAGCATGATCTGTGCATTCCTGGAGATGTTCATAGAATGCGTTTATAAAGGATTCAGCAGTGTGGGCCGTATTTTCCACAGGCCCAGGGGCTTTGAAGGATTCCACCTCTGTCTCGGTTTTGAGCTGTGTGTAATTTGCTTTACACAACTTTTTCACTGTGGTTTTCTGTGCAGGGGCTGCGGGTTGGTATGTGAATATACAGTGAGATTACTCTATGGTGTCATCTTACCAGTGAGGGATACACTTCTGGTCTGGAGCATAGAGTCCCCATGTTGGTGATGATCAGGTGCAGTATGTTTTCCCCTCTTGTGGGAGTGGTAACAAGTTGTTCCATAGCATTTGAGTTTATGAATTCTAGGAACCTTTGGCCTAGGGTGTTGGAGCTACAGTAATGCTCCCAGTCTATGTGTGGGTAGATGAAGTTGCCCAATATAATGTTGTTTGGAGACACCTTCATATATTCATGTGTTCTTAAGTAGGCCAAGTGGGTTTCCTGGGTTTAGGTGGGTGGTCTGTAGCAGGCTATGAAGTGGAAGGCAGTTTTACCCACTGTTAGTTGCACGTGGATAGTCTGTGATGCTTCATGCTGTGACACCAACCTGGGGGTGTGGGTATCCTTGACATACTCACTCTCCTTCCATAGTTAGTTCCATGTTTTGGGGCTGTAAAGCATGGTATGAGGTGTAACCTGGTAGTGCTAGGGTGCTCTTGGGAGCCTTGAACCAGGTTTCTGTCACTGCACAGATATCAACATTCTCCATGCTGAGTAGAGTTTGGACTGCATGCATCTTGCGGTTTAAATGTCTGGCATTAAGTATCATTACTTCCATTTTCTTATCCCCTGTGCTACCTATGTAGGTGGGTTTGTGTTTTCAGCCTTACCACCAGAATGCAAAGATGTGCAGACATTACACTGTTGGAATTAACACTGGTGTATAAATAACTACAATGACAATCATACTTTTAATGCATCAAGCATGCTGGGATATACCCACAATGATATCATTACACTGTACTGTTAACAACATGATAATATTACTACAGTTCTATGTAGTCACCCTGTGCGTCAGCACCATGCTATCCTGTTCCTGCATCAATGTTACAGATTGCAGGAGGTGGCACAGTTTCATTATATGCACAGGGTGTGTACTTGGTATGCCAGAGTCTGCCATTGACACATCCAATCGACATGTATGTGTGTGTGTGTTAGTGAGGGACAACAGTACAACATGGGGCAATGTTGATGCAGTGTGTGTGTGTATGTGTTAACCATAGGTGTTAGCATTATGCATGTGTGTATGCATGCACACAGTTCCACCTCATGGCTACCATATACGGGTGTTTGTGGACAGCCACAAGACTGTACCTGCCAGGTCATACAGATCACTGTCTCTGGCCATGGACATGGTACCTGTGCCTGGCAGGGGTGCTACGGACAGTATCAGGTACTAAGCCAGACTGGGTACTGCCATCAGAAGCAGTTGGTTGATGACTGGACACATGTCCCTGCTGGGACTGTCCAGAGCCACGTGCATGTGGTCTTCTAGGGCGGTCTGATGACAGCACAGACCCAGCGTTGCTGGGGCTGGTACTGGCACTATGGGAGCAGCTGCGGGTTTGTTGTCTGTGACGACTGCCAGCTACTTATGTTGCTGGCATACGTCCACGTCGACGCCTCAACCGTCCTGCATTGCCCTGGCTCATGGACATGTAGTTGTGGAACAGATCTAATGTGTCCCCCCCAACGTCTGTCAATGACCTCGGCGACAGTATGGATGGCAGCCACTACATCACGCATAGTATCATTCATAGCAGTGCGATGTGTTCCAAGCTCACTCAGACATTGTCTGGTGTACTGTTCCATACGTGCCTGTGCCTGCATTACAGCCCGGAACATAGCTGAGGTTGAAAGACCTCTGTGGGCACGTCTGACAGGGGCAGTACGACCACGGATGCTCCCACGAGAACCCCTGGACATCTGCCTGTGTAGTACCGTGGCTGCTGTGAGGGGATGCATGTGCCACTGATACCACATTACCCTGGTCAATGCCCACTGTATGCTGTCCCTCCGCTAAGGACATTGGTGACAATGGATGCATCAGCAGGGTGACTGTGCACATTGATGGGGTTGTCTGCTGTGTACTGTCGATTGGCTGACCAACAACAGACCCTGTCACACCTCCCTGTGCCATTACACATGTATCATCATCACTGTCCCCAGCAGTGGCTTCAGGTTCCCTGCTGCACGCCAACAGAACAACATCAGAACCTGAGAGGAAGACAAGAAACACATTTTACGATGTGTACACAATGTTAGCACAGATGCACACAGGCACATGCACACATGCACATGGGCACATGCACACGGGCGCATGCACACGCACATGTGCACATGGGTACATGGGCACATGCACATGGGCACATGCACACGGGCACACGTGCACACTCCTCAGTACATGAGATACAAACTCACACACACCTGCAATCCAACACATACACAATACTGTTTGAGGGTATTATTACTATTATTATCATTAGTATTAATAGTATTATTACACACACTCACCAGCATGGATTGGCTGCCTTGCTGTTACTCCAGAGGGACCTGCACAAATAAAACAGTTATTGTCAGTGGACACAACTGTGCCATTGATACTGTGAGTATGATACAGTGCAGTAGTACAACAGTTGGCTATCACAGGTGTACTGATGATATTCGGAATATCAGTCTTGCACACTAATTTCCAGGATAATCACTACACACACACACTACACATCTCACACATGCATAAACTACCAGTGCAGACAACACTCAACTACAGATATGGCATATTACCTGCACACTCCATGTCCACATGCTGGGTGGCTCCAGCCTCCATCGTGACACATGTCTGTAGATGTTGTTGTTGGCCTGGAGCCACAACGCTTAGGAGGAGCTCCTCCAGTCTGGTGAGGGGAGGTGGATAGGTACCCCACCACCTGTGGCAAGCTGTTGTCTGTGGATATCAGATGCACGCTGACAGACATTTCTAATTAAATCACTGCAGTGATGGCGTACCTGCTCATATGTCCGGTTATGCATGCCTATGTCATTTACCCAACGGACAAGGTCTTGCCACAGTGCAGCCCTCTCCTGATGGTTCTGGCTGGTCCAGGAAAACAGTGTGGAAAAATCCCTGGTGCATCTCCTCATCCTCTTTAGCTGAATAACAGGGGTTGCGCTGATGCACCATCGCCCTGGAAGGAAAAGAAAAATATGTGAGCAAGTAATATGGCACACATAATACTCTACTGTACTGATATCACTGAACTGCCATATATAGCATCTGTCTGTCTATCAGGGGATACACATGTAAATTAACACACATCAGTGCTCAGCCAACAACTGTGTGACAGTGCCTGCCACACTCCATACAACAAACTATTATACACCAGCACTCGGCATACTGTTTGAGGTCCAATGCGCAACCTCACACTGGGGGTATGTATCAAGCTAATGGATGGGGAATATTGTCATCTCATGCAATGTATGCAATGCACAGTTAAAATTTCAATGGTAATCCACCCTAGTCTTTGCTGCCATACCCCTACCTACACCGCAGTCATATACAGGGAACCACAGCACAACATATGGCAATGTAGTATGTTTGTATCCCAGTAACTGACGCATCTTTCTCTGGCCTCACACTGAGGACACACACTACCATGACAGACACAAAGTCATGCTGAGCAATCACACCATTACAGAACTTGCACACAGTCAGTGGCACACTCATTCCACCTCACATAGTTGGTATTGCAATGACTACATGTGTGTGTGCATTGTGTCATAGGTAGGTACTATGCTATTGGCCCTGGGCCTACAGCAGCATAGTGTTATGGTACCCTGCCCCTTGGGACACATGTAATGTGATTGTACTTGCTCCTGCCACACAGTTACACAGAGGTGGCTCATACGGCATATTACCTATCTGCATAACATTCATCACGGGTATGTCTGACATCTACTAAAAAGGAGCCTTGCTTGTTAATGCTGGGTGGTTTAGTCCAGGGTATGGCTTATTTGTGGATAGGAACCTGTACCTCCAGCATGTGCTCTTTACTGCGGTGACAAGGATGAGGGCCATAGGTCATTTAGGCTGGACAGATTGTGAGGTGTTACCATGGCGGTTGGACAACTGGTATGGGTGTGACATAACTCTGTATATCCAGCAGTGGTAACCTCTGTGTAGGTGGTATGAAAGGCACTCTGTGGTTTTGTCAGTCACTCTGCATAGGGAATGTGTTTGAGGGCATTATCATTTTTTGTTAGGTATGTCTGTCCTTTTCCTTTGCTGTAGTTGTCATGGGAGGTACATACCGTGTAGGATATTGTGAGGTGTAGAGGTGTACATTGAGCTAAATTTCCCTAGCTGACACACCATTTGTGATGACACGTACCATGTACAGGGATTACAAAACTAGTGTGCCACTGTGAATATCAAAGGGGAGGCTATTGTACACTGGTTTCCCATGTTCCCTTCTGACACATCCAGTAGTAGGCAGGCAACCACCTATGTGGTGGTTAGTGGTTAAAGTGTTTCGGAATGGGGTATGGTACTCCAGTATCCACACTGGTGTTCAGTCCATGCCTTTGTCACCAGGCACCTGTTGCAATACATCTGCCCACATGTGCCTCTCTGTCTCTCTCTCTCTCTCTCTATATACTATATATATATATATATATATATATGTATATATGTGTGTGTGTGTGTGTGTATGTATATATATATATATATATATATATATATATATATATATATATATATATAGAGAGAGAGAGATATTCATATACATCCATATCTATAGACATTCATATCTTTCTGTATGTGTATGTATCTATAGATATCTATATATGTATGTGTCTGTTACATGTATATGTATATACATATTCTATCTATATATGTCTATCTATTTATACATACCTATCTATGTACACACACACATATATATATATATATATATATATATACACATACACACACTAACATACTTCTAAACATCCATTGCTGTACAACCTACATTGTACGTTGTACTACAACCTACATTATGTGCACATTGCAACCTTCAACTACATATGTATGTCCA
>NW_025052143.1:7500-11981 GCF_019279795.1 Protopterus annectens | reverse complement strand
GTATTGGAGCCTCGGTCACTATTCCCTCAGATGGGTCTGGAGCCGCTGAGCAGGCACCAGCTTCTGAGGGTGTATTCAGACCTAAACAACTATACATTAAACTGACTACAGCTTCTAAGGCAAAGACTAAAGCACCTTTAAAGACAAAGAAACAAACTCAAGAGCCACATGGACAGGCCTCCATGCCCAAAAAACAGATGCTCAAAATGGCAGAAGACTTGATTACTTTGATCAGGGGTTCCCATCCCCCTCCTGATGAGAGGCCTAGGCAAGAGACAGACAATGAATCTTCAGAACAGGTTTCTATTTCTTCTGATTCCTCCTCTGATCAGGAATATTCACTCCCCCCCAATGAGGATTCTGATGCTTAAGAATCCATTCCTTCAGCTTCTTCTCCTGAGGACTATTCTTTTGGGGAAACCTTGCACACCATGAGTGAGCATTTCCACTGGGAGAGCCAAGATTTTTCTGAATCTAAAAAGAGGCTCAGGGACTTCCTTTTACTACCTCAACACAGGCCCCTAGCTATTCCACCTGTGTTAGACATTGTAGATGATGTGTTTTCAGAGTCTAGTCTGACCCCTGACTCCTTACCTCCAGCTCCAGCTAAGCCAGACAGATATTACAGGGTTCCCGACTCTCACAAATTCCTTTTCAAATCCCTACTGCAGACCCAGAGACTATTTCACAGTGTCCCAAAGGGATTAAGGCTTCTGTTGCAAAAAACCCTACCCCTCTGACAGAGATTCTAGGGCACTGGATAGATGGGGAAAAAGGTTTACACATCTGCTACCTTGGCTATAAGGGTCTTAAACTGTCAGTTTCATATGCTCAAATATCAGTAACATGTGATGACATTGCTTAAACAAAAAATGTTGTTAAATTCTGAATGTGCAGAAAATAAGGAAATGCAGGATTTATTGCATGCAGCTGATCAAGTTGGAAAGCATACTTTGCAATGTGGTTTTGATTCTCTAGAGGCCTCCTGCAGGGCCGCAGTTACGGCTCTGTGATTAGGAGGTATGCTTGGTTAAAGGAACAAAGTCTACCTGATCATGTCAAAGTGAAATTATTAGATGCACCTTTACAGCATGATACTTTGGTGTTAAGGCAGAAGAGGTGTTAAAGAAAATGGAGGACAAAGCTAAATCTATGCAAACTGTCAAAGATTTCCTACAAGTGCAGCCACCTAGGTTTAGTAGACACTGGCCTACCAAGAATTGGCCCTTTCCAGTGTCAGACCGTCCCTAAAGGGGCAGAGCCAGATGCCCTAGAGGCAGATCCCAGGCGCAAGGTTCATACAGGTCAAAGCAATGGGGTGGTTCTACCTCCAAAAGTGGAGAAGACAAATCACAACCTTACAGGAAACAGTCCCAATGACTTCCCCCTGCATGCACCAAGCACTTATGTCCTGGCAGCACCCTTAGGGGGAAAAATAACACTTTTTTCTCAAAATTGGCACATTATAACCCAGGACAAGTGTGTTCTAAACATAGTGTCACAAGGCTACAAGTTTCACTTCCATACTCTGCCAAAGGCAAATGGTTGGCCAGATCTGCCAAAAAATCAATGGGCAGAGGCACAAAAACAAGTCTCATCCCTCATGGACATGGGAGCTATTCAACAAGTACCACAGCAAGAGCAGGGACAAGGATTTTACTCAAGACTGTTCTTGGTACCCAGAAAGGACAAGGTCTGGAGACCAATACTGGACCTATCGATTCTGAACACATTCCTGGATATACCAAAATTCAAGATGACTTTGCAGCAGCTTCTGCTCATGCTGGGCAAGAATGCTTGGCTTGTGACTTTAGACCTAAAAGAGGCATACCTGCATGTCCCAATCAGACAGTTAAGCAGAAGATACCTCAGATTCAAGGCTGGCTCAATGCATTACCAATTCTCTGCACTGCCCTTTGGCTTATCTACTGCGCCCAGAGTCTTTACAAAGTACCTGGCACCAGTAATTGCATTCTGCAGACAAAGAGGAATACAAATATATCCTTACTTAGACAACTGCCTAATTCAAGCAGAAAACAAGGACATATTCTTCTACTTCATCTGGTGTTTGTGAAAAGACTTCTAACGTGCCTATGGTACACAGTCAACGAAAAGAAATCAAAATTAGTACCCTCTCAAGAGATCATATTCCTGGGTGCAAGATTAAATACAACGGCTCAGATGGCTTATCTCACGCCAGACAAACAAAGGCAACTGACTACCTATTTCAAAATGTTGGCAACAAAGGCCCAGTTATCTGCAAGAAAAATTCTGCAGGCTTTGGGCTTCATGGCATCCTGCATCCTACTAATTTCATATGCAAGACTGCATATGAGGAAACTTCAATGGTACCTAAAAGTGCCACAGCCTGGAAGCTATGATTACTCTCATTCCTTGCCTGCAACAGGAGTTTCGATGGTGGGCAAAGGTTTGTCACCAAAACAAGTGACAGCCATTCACATTACCCCCAGCCAGGCAGACACTAACAACGGATGCATCAGATTATGTCTGGGGGTCCACATGGCAGGAAGATGCATTCAGGGCACATGGTCCTCAAACCAAATGCATCTACATATCAACCAAAAAGAGAATGCTAGCTGTTCAAAATGCCCTGACAGCCTTCAAGGACCTAATTCATCTGGGACAACTACTGATAAAGACAGACAACACCATGGTCATGTGGTACATAAACAAGCAGGGGGGCACGCATTATTACCCCATTTGCAGACTAGCCATGACTTTGTGAGACACAGCATTGACTTACCAAGTACATCTGCAGGCTGAATTCTTGCCAGGAAGGAAAAATACTCTGGCAGACGAACTAAGCAGAAACCTCATGGATCCTCATGAGTGGCAGCTGGATCCACAAGTCTTCAGCATGATAACAAGGAAATGGGGCTGCCCCGACATAGATCTCTTTGCCTCCCCTCACAACTACCAACTGATCAGATTCTGCACAAGGAATTATCACAGACAAGCATGGAAAGTGGATGGCCTATCTTTCAGCTGGAAAAAACAGTATATGCCTTTCCCCCACTGCCTCTCCTCCCCAAGGTACTCCTAAAGTTCAGACAGGAGAAGCCAAAGATGATACTGATTGCCCCAGACTGGCCCAGCCAGTACTGGTATCCAATAATAAGGAGCTTGTCTCAATACCCAGCTTGGACCTTACGTCACATACCTCACCTATTGTCTCAGCAAAACAATCAGATCCTGCACAGCCAAATCAGGACTTTAAACCTGGCAGTATGGCGGATAATGTAGTCATACAAAACACACCTCTCAGTAAAGCTGTGATATATGTCATTTTGGAAGCCAGAAGGCCTAGTACTAGAAAATCTTATGCTGGAAAATGGAAGAGATTCTGTGCTTGGAATCGGGCACAAGGAAATGATACAGCTGTGCCAAATATCCCTCAGATTTTGCAATACTTAACTGAGACGCTGGACAAAGGCCTATCTTTTTCATCTATTAAAATTCATGCCTCTGCCATTTTGGCTCATTACGATACAGAGCCTCCAATCTTTCCTCATCCCTTGTTAAAGCAGTACCTCAGAGGAGCAAAAAACTTGAGGCCTCCAAGGAGAGCACAAATGCCTGCATGGGATCTCAACTGTGTCTTGGAAAAACTCACCCTGCCTCCTTTTGAGCCAGCTGCTACCGCTGATATGAAGTTTTTAGCTTGGAAAACAGCTCTGCTCCTAGCAATCTGCAAGACGAGTTTCAGAGCTACAGGCACTCATGGCTGTGGAACCTTTTATAATTTTTTATCCAGACAGGGTCTTTCTGAGGACAAACCCTACATTTATGCCTAAGGTGGTGTCCAGTGTGGCTCTTAACCAAACTATTCATCTGCCAGCCTTTTATCCAAATCCACAGAACAAGGGGGAGAGAATTCTGCATTCTTTGGATGTACACAGACAGCTTAGATTCTACTTGGACAGAACCAAAGCCATCAGAAAGACAGAACAATTACTAGTGACATATGCTGCAGGATCACAAGGAAAGGCCATCTCAAAGCAGACTATTTCAAAGTGGATAGGCCACTACATTTATTTCTGCTATTTACACCATGGCAAGCCAATGCCTAAGGTCATTAGGCCACATTCAACCAGAGCTGCAGCTACTTCAGCAGCCTTTCTCAGAGGAGTGCCAACCAAGGACATTTTAGAGGCTGCTAATTGGAGTTCAGTGCACACATTTACAAAGCACTATCATCTGCCACTCTTCTTTAAATCCAGGGCAGGCTTTGGCACCGCAGTTTTGCAGGGTCTCATAGCCGCTCCTAATGCTATTTAGCTCCAGCCTCCCAACCATAGCTTTGGGACTCGACCCAAATGTAATGACTGCAACAGTGAAACACGAAGAACATAGTACAGTTGTGTACACTTATCATAAATGTAGATGTTAGAGTGTATTCACTGTTGCAGTCCAGGTTACCCTCCCACCATCCCCCTTCTTTCTGCTGGAACTTATCTTTC
>NW_025052143.1:0-2500 GCF_019279795.1 Protopterus annectens | reverse complement strand
ACTAACTCCTCCATGCGGCTCATTTCTTATGCAGCCGATGGAGCGAGTAGAGCTGCAGGCACAGGAGTGGCTCTCAGACGTCAGTCCTGGATGCAACTTTGCAATTTTGCAGACCCCTTTAAGGCGTCCTTCACAAACTCTCCCTTCGATGGGACAACTTTGTTTGGACCTCAGGTGAAGGACACTTTGACCAGGTGCGAGCAAGACGGCAAGACTCTTTCTGCCGTAGGAATCAGTTTCTCCACCCCTTCAAGGCCTTACCCCAAAGGTCAGAAGGGAGGGAAAATGTGGTTCCGAAAATCTCAAGGAGTCACGCCACATGCACGTGGTCAATTTACCCCCAGAGGCAGAGGGGGTAATAACAACAGACGCCGCCCTAGGGGCAGAGGGTCCAGAGAACCAGGGCAGCAGAGAGCCTCTCTCTGACAAGCCCTTCCAGCATCCCTGAGGTGTTGCCCGACTGCCCACCCTTGGAGGCAGTCGGGGGGAGATTGTCACTGTACCCAGAAGCCTGGCTTTCCCTTTCTCAAGACAAATGGGTTCAGTCGATCATATCCGAGGGTTACAAAATACCTTCAGAAAGCCCTTCCTCAAAAAGGATCCCTTCCAGACGTTCCACCCGGTCTAAGGGAAATTGCAAAGCTAGAGGTTTCAAAACTTCTAGAGAAAAGTGCCATCCAGCCAGTTCCAGCAGGCTATTTAGAATCCGAAATCTACTCAAGGTTCTTTTTGGTCCCCAAAAAGACGGGAGACTGGAGACCAATATTAGACCTCAGCAGCCTAAACAAGTCTGTCAAAAAGACGAGTTTTCGGATGGTCACACTTCAATCGATTTTGCCCTTTCTGGACAAAGACAACTGGATGTGCTCTATAGACCTTCAGGATGCGTACTATCACATAAAAATCCACAGACGCTCCAGAAGGTTTCTCCGCTTTCGGCTGGGGACCAGTCATTTTCAATTCAGAGCCCTGCCCTTTGGTCTCACCACAGCCCCCAGAGTGTTCACCAAATGCATGGCAGTGGTCCTGAGACGTCAGGGATTCCAGGTGTTTCCGTACCTAGACGACTGGCTCCTCACAGCCACCACCAGGCATCAACTTCTCCAGGCCAGGGATTACACTCTACGTCTCTGCAGCCAGTTAGGGATTTCTGTCAACTTCGAAAAGTCTTCCTTATCGCCTTGCCAATCTATTACCTTTATAGGCGCAGATCTAGACACTACTCGGATGTCAGCAAATCTAACAAATCAAAGAATCCTGGATATCCAAAATCATGTTCGGATCATCCTATTCAGCAAAAGGGTACAAGCCAGGTTGGTCCTGAAAGTGTTAGGCCTAATGGCAGCTGCCATCACACTTCTTCCTCTGACCCGCTTTTACATGCGTCTCCTACAGTGGATGTTGTTTACCCAATGGTCCTTCCAGCAGTTGCCCATGCGTCACAAGATCCTTGTCAGATCTGCAAGAGCCACCTATCCTGGTGGATTTCTTCCCCCCTAGTCCATCAGGGCAGACCATTTGTTCCCCCGGCCCCAGTAGCCACGGTCACTTCGGATGCCTCCCTGATCTGGTGGGGGGGGGGGCATTATCAGGGCAGGATGGTCCATGGCACGTGGCAACCGTTCGAATACCACCTGCATATAAATGTCCTAGAGATGAGAGCAGTGCTTTTAACGTTGCAAGCCCTCAACGACTTTCTTCCTTTAGGAACTATCGCAGTTCACACGGACAACATGTCCGTAGTATGGTATATCAACAAACAGGGCGGGACCAAGTCCTATCCTCTGTGTCGAGAAGCTCTCAGACTTTGGCAATGGGCGATCTCCTCTCAGCGGTTTCTGATAGCAACGATATCCTCGGAAAACCAACATCATAGCGGACAGGTTGAGCAGAGCTATACTCATGCCTCACGAGTGGTCTCTCAAACAATGTATAGCGGAAAAGATTTTTCAGAAGTGGGGCCCTCCTTGCTGCGACCTTTTTGCTACACCCCAAAACAGCAAATGCCCAAACTTCTTCTCTCTCTTCCCACTTCCAGGCCATCCCCCCAGAGACGCTCTAACCCAGGATTGGCCCCGGGGACTTCTTTATGCTTTTCCCCCTTTTCCGTTGATTCCTCAAGTGCTTCAGAAAGCTACTGACTTGAGAGCCAAGCTGATTCTCATTGCTCCTTACTGGCCTCGACAAATTTGGTTCCCGTTCCTTCATCGACATCTCTTAGTGCAGCCTTGACATCTGGACCCAGTTCCAGATCTTTTGACCCACCAGTCGGGTCAACTGCACCGGTCCATTCGTTCCCTCAACCTCACTGCTTGGTTGCTCCACTTCCTTCCTTAGCCAGGCTTCCTATGATCTCTAATCCCGTTAGGGATATCATAGTAGCTTCTCTAAAGTCCTCTACCAGAAGGATTTACTTTAACAAATGGCAACGTTTTTCCTTTTGGGCAAGGTCAAAGAACATAGATCCCTTTACTGCCCCTATTCAGTCAGTTTTGGACTT